>NC_090709.1:27161433-27208933 GCF_040954835.1 Lepisosteus oculatus | reverse complement strand
GCCAGCTGAAAAGAGACACAGCGCTTCGGCTGTGGAGACTTGTTCGGCTGGCGTTCGGAGAGTCAAGTTTTTCAGAATTGTATTGAGATCGTTTTCAACAGAGCTCAGATGTCAAAGCACAGCAGCAGCTCTCCACAGCGATCCTCTATAGCGCCCTTTCTCCCGCAGCTCCGTCCTCATTGGAAGGAAGCAAGAGTGAAAGGCTGAAGTGAAATAGAGCGGGGATGAAGGCAGTGAAGAGAGAGAACGTGGGAAGAAGAGAAAAACGCAAGGGAAAAAAAGCAGCGTCGTAAAAGAGGTGACGGAGCTGTCCTCTCAATAAGAAGGGTGCCAGCGAGCCTTGCTCTCGCTTACGGCCACACCCCCTTGAGCACGCCTGATCTCGTCTGATCTCGGAAGCTAAACAGGGATGGGCCTGGTTAGTACTTGGATGGGAGACCGCCTGGGAATACCAGGTGCTGTAAGCTTTTAAGCGCAGGAGGCGCCCTATCCCCGCTCGCTCGCTCATTCCCCTGTTCACACGTGCAGTGCAGCTTGTCCGTCTGTTTATTTGTCAGCTTTGGCGAGACACGGGTGCTTGTGTATTAGCGTGAGCGTTTTTTATTCTGATCAGGAACAGTTTTACAAGTCCGCAAAGGATCGAGGAAAGGTTTATCGCCAGCTGAAAAGAGACACAGCGCTTCGGCTGTGGAGACTTGTTCGGCTGGCGTTCGGAGAGTCGCGTTTTTCAGAATTGTATTGAGATCGTTTTCCACAGAGCTCAGATGTCAAAGCACAGCAGCAGCTCTCCACAGCGATCCTCTATAGTGCCCTTTCTCCCGCAGCTCCGTCCTCATTGGAAGGAAGCAAGAGTGAAAGGCTGAAGTGAAATAGAGCGGGGACGAAGGCAGTGAAGAAAGAGAACGTGGGAAGAAGAGAAAAACGCAAGGGAAAAAAAGCAGCGTCGTAAAAGAGGTGACGGAGCTGTCCTCTCAATAAGAAGGGTGCCAGCGAGCCTTGCTCTCGCTTACGGCCACACCCCCTTGAGCACGCCTGATCTCATCTGATGTCGGAAGCTAAACAGGGATGGGCCTGGTTAGTACTTGGATGGGAGACCGCCTGGGAATACCAGGTGCTGTAAGCTTTTAAGCGCAGGAGGCGCCCTATCCCCGCTCGCTCGCTCATTCCCCTGTTCACACGTGCAGTGCGGCTTGTCCGTCTGTTTATTTGTCAGCTTTGGCGAGACACGGGTGCTTGTGTATTAGCGTGAGCGTTTTTTAATTCTGATCAGGAACAGTTTTACAAGTCCGCAAAGGATCGAGGAAAGGTTTATCGCCAGCTGAAAAGAGACACAGCGCTTCGGCTGTGGAGACTTGTTCGGCTGGCGTTCGGAGAGTCGCGTTTTTCAGAATTGTATTGAGATCGTTTTCCACAGAGCTCAGATGTCAAAGCACAGCAGCAGCTCTCCACAGCGATCCTCTATAGCGCCCTTTCTCCCGCAGCTCCGTCCTCATTGGAAGGAAGCAAGAGTGAAAGGCTGAAGTGAAATAGAGCGGGGACGAAGGCAGTGAAGAGAGAGAACGTGGGAAGAAGATAAAAACGCAAGGGAAAAAGAGCAGCGTCGTAAAAGAGGTGACGGAGCTGTCCTCTCAATAAGAAGGGTGCCAGCGAGTCTTGCTCTTACTTGCGGTCACACCCCCTTGAGCACGCCTGATCTCGTCTGATCTCGGAAGCTAAACAGGGATGGGCCTGGTTAGTACTTGGATGGGAGACCGCCTGGGAATACCAGGTGCTGTAAGCTTTTAAGCGCAGGAGGCGCCCTATCCCCGCTCGCTCGCTCATTCCCCTGTTCACACGTGCAGTGCGGCTTGTCCGTCTGTTTATTTGTCAGCTTTGGCGAGACACGGGTGCTTGTGTATTAGCGTGAGCGTTTTTTATTCTGATCAGGAACAGTTTTACAAGTCCGCAAAGGATCGAGGAAAGGTTTATCGCCAGCTGAAAAGAGACACAGCGCTTCGGCTGTGGAGACTTGTTCGGCTGGCGTTCGGAGAGTCGCGTTTTTCAGAATTGTATTGAGATCGTTTTCCACAGAGCTCAGATGTCAAAGCACAGCAGCAGCTCTCCACAGCGATCCTCTATAGCGCCCTTTCTCCCGCAGCTCCGTCCTCATTGGAAGGAAGCAAGAGTGAAAGGCTGAAGTGAAATAGAGCGGGGACGAAGGCAGTGAAGAGAGAGAACGTGGGAAGAAGAGAAAAACGCAAGGGAAAAAAAGCAGCGTCGTAAAAGAGGTGACGGAGCTGTCCTCTCAATAAGAAGGGTGCCAGCGAGCCTTGCTCTCGCTTATGGCCACACCCCCTTGAGCACGCCTGATCTCGTCTGATCTCGGAAGCTAAACAGGGATGGGCCTGGTTAGTACTTGGATGGGAGACCGCCTGGGAATACCAGGTGCTGTAAGCTTTTAAGCGCAGGAGGCGCCCTATCACCGCTCGCTCGCTCATTCCCCTGTTCACACGTGCAGTGCGGCTTGTCCGTCTGTTTATTTGTCAGCTTTGGCGAGACACGGGTGCTTGTGTATTAGCGTGAGCGTTTTTTAATTCTGATCAGGAACAGTTTTACAAGTCCGCAAAGGATCGAGGAAAGGTTTATCGCCAGCTGAAAAGAGACACAGCGCTTCGGCTGTGGAGACTTGTTCGGCTGGCGTTCGGAGAGTCGCGTTTTTCAGAATTGTATTGAGATCGTTTTCAACAGAGCTCACATGTCAAAGCACAGCAGCAGCTCTCCACAGCGATCCTCTATAGCGCCCTTTCTCCCGCAGCTCCGTCCTCATTGGAAGGAAGCAAGAGTGAAAGGCTGAAGTGAAATAGAGCGGGGACGAAGGCAGTGAAGAGAGAGAACGTGGGAAGAAGAGAAAAACGCAAGGGAAAAAGAGCAGCGTCGTAAAAGAGGTGACGGAGCTGTCCTCTCAATAAGAAGGGTGCCAGCGAGCCTTGCTCTCGCTTACGGCCACACCCCCTTGAGCACGCCTGATCTTGTCTGATCTTGGAAGCTAAACAGGGATGGGCCTGGTTAGTACTTGGATGGGAGACCGCCTGGGAGTACCAGGTGCTGTAAGCTTTTAAGCGCAGGAGGCGCCCTATCCCCGCTCGCTCGCTCATTCCCCTGTTCACACGTGCAGTGCGGCTTGTCCGTCTGTTTATTTGTCAGCTTTGGCGAGACACGGGTGCTTGTGTATTAGCGTGAGCGTTTTTTATTCTGATCAGGAACAGTTTTACAAGTCCGCAAAGGATCGAGGAAAGGTTTATCGCCAGCTGAAAAGAGACACAGCGCTTCAGCTGTGGAGACTTGTTCGGCTGGCGTTCGGAGAGTCGCGTTTTTCAGAATTGTATTGAGATCGTTTTCCACAGAGCTCAGATGTCAAAGCACAGCAGCAGCTCTCCACAGCGATTTTCTATAGCGCCCTTTCTCCCGCAGCTCCGTCCTCATTGGAAGGAAGCAAGAGTGAAAGGCTGAAGTGAAATAGAGCGGGGACGAAGGCAGTGAAGAGAGAGAACGTGGGAAGAAGAGAAAAACGCAAGGGAAAAAAAGCAGCGTCGTAAAAGAGGTGACGGAGCTGTCCTCTCAATAAGAAGGGTGCCAGCGAGCCTTGCTCTCGCTTACGGCCACACCCCCTTGAGCACGCCTGATCTCGTCTGATCTCGGAAGCTAAACAGGGATGGGCCTGGTTAGTACTTGGATGGGAGACCGCCTGGGAATACCAGGTGCTGTAAGCTTTTAAGCACAGGAGGCGCCCTATCCCCGCTCGCTCGCTCATTCCCCTGTTCACACGTGCAGTGCGGCTTGTCCGTCTGTTTATTTGTCAGCTTTGGCGAGACACGGGTGCTTGTGTATTAGTGTGAGCGTTTTTTATTCTGATCAGGAACAGTTTAACAAGTCCGCAAAGGATCGAGGAAAGGTTTATCGCCAGCTGAAAAGAGACACAGCGCTTCGGCTGTGGAGACTTGTTCGGCTGGCGTTCGGAGAGTCGCGTTTTTCAGAATTGTATTGAGATCGTTTTCCACAGAGCTCAGATGTCAAAGCACAGCAGCAGCTCTCCACAGGGATCCTCTATAGCGCCCTTTCTCCCGCAGCTCCGTCCTCATTGGAAGGAAGCAAGAGTGAAAGGCTGAAGTGAAATAGAGCGGGGACGATGGCAGTGAAGAGAGAGAACGTGGGAAGATGAGAAAAACGCAAGGGAAAAAGAGCAGCGTCGTAAAAGAGGTGACGGAGCTGTCCTCTCAATAAGAAGGGTGCCAGCGAGCCTTGCTCTCGCTTACGGCCACACCCCCTTGAGCACTCCTGATCTCGTCTGATCTTGGAAGCTAAACAGGGATGGGCCTGGTTAGTACTTGGATGGGAGACCGCCTGGGAGTACCAGGTGCTGTAAGCTCTTAAACGCAGGAGGTGCCCTATCCCCGCTCGCTGGCTCATTCCCCTGTTCACACGTGCAGTGCGGCTTGTCCGTCTGTTTATTTGTCAGCTTTGGCGAGACACGGGTGCTTGTGTATTAGCGTGAGCGTTTTTTATTCTGATCAGGAACAGTTTAACAAGTCCGCAAATGATCGAGGAAAGGTTTATCGCCAGCTGAAAAAAGACACAGCGCTTCGGCTGGGGAGACTTGTTCGGCTGGCGTTCGGAGAGTCGCGTTTTTCAGAATTGTATTGAGATCGGTTTCCTCAGAGCTCAGATGTCAAAGCACAGCAGCAGCTCTCCACAGCGATCCTCTATAGCGCCCTTTCTCCCGCAGCTCCGTCCTCATTGGAAGGAAGCAAGAGTGAAAGGCTGAAGTGAAATAGAGCGGGGACGAAGGCAGTGAAGAGAGAGAACGTGGGAAGAAGAGAAAAACGCAAGGGAAAAAGAGCAGCGTCGTAAAAGAGGTGACGGAGCTGTCCTCTCAATAAGAAGGGTGCCAGCGAGCCTTGCTCTTGCTTACGGCCACACCCCCTTGAGCACGCCTGATCTCGGAAGCTAAACAGGGATGGGTCTGGTTAGTACTTGGATGGGAGACCGCCTGGGAATACCAGGTGCTGTAAGCTTTTAAGCGCAGGAAGCGCCCTATCCCCGCTCGCTGGCTCATTCCCCTGTTCACACGTGCAGTGCGGCTTGTCCATCTCTTTATTTGTCAGCTTTGGCGAGACACGGGTGCTTGTGTATTAGCGTGAGCGTTTTTTATTCTGATCAGGAACAGTTTTACAAGTCCGCAAAGGATCGAGGAAAGGTTTATCGCCAGCTGAAAAGAGACACAGCGCTTCGGCTGTGGAGACTTGTTCGGCTGGCGTTCGGAGAGTCGCGTTTTTCAGAATTGTATTGAGATCGTTTTCCACAGAGCTCAGATGTCAAAGCACAGCAGCAGCTCTCCACAGCGATCCTCTATAGCGCCCTTTCTCCCGCAGCTCCGTCCTCATTGGAAGGAAGCAAGAGTGAAAGGCTGAAGTGAAATAGAGCGGGGACGAAGGCAGTGAAGAGAGAGAACGTGGGAAGAAGAGAAAAACGCAAGGGAAAAAGAGCAGCGTCGTAAAAGAGGTGACGGAGCTGTCCTCTCAATAAGAAGGGTGCCAGCGAGCCTTGCTCTCGCTTACAGCCACACCCCCTTGAGCACGCCTGATCTCGTCTGATCTCGGAAGCTAAACAGGGATGGGCCTGGTTAGTACGTGGAGGGGAGACCACCTGGGAATACCAGGTGCTGTAAGCTTTTAAGCGCAGGAGGCGCCCTATCCCCGCTCGCTCGCTCACTCCCCTGTTCACACGAGCAGTGCGGCTTGTCCATCTGTTTATTTGTCAGCTTTGGCGAGACACGGGTGCTTGTGTATTAGCGTGAGCGTTTTTTATTCTGATCAGGAACAGTTTTACAAGTCCGCAAAGGATCGAGGAAAGGTTTATCGCCAGCTGAAAAGAGACACAGCGCTTCGGCTGTGGAGACTTGTTCGGCTGGCGTTCGGAGAGTCGCGTTTTTCAGAATTGTATTGAGATCGTTTTCCACAGAGCTCAGATGTCAAAGCACAGCAGCAGCTCTCCACAGCGATCCTCTATAGCGCCCTTTCTCCCGCAGCTCCGTCCTCATTGGAAGGAAGCAAGAGTGAAAGGCTGAAGTGAAATAGAGCGGGGACGAAGGCAGTGAAGAGAGAGAACGTGGGAAGAAGAGAAAAACGCAAGGGAAAAAAAGCAGCGTCGTAAAAGAGGTGACGGAGCTGTCCTCTCAATAAGAAGGGTGCCAGCGAGCCTTGCTCTCGCTTACGGCCACACCCCCTTGAGCACGCCTGATCTCGTCTGATCTCGGAAGCTAAACAGGGATGGGCCTGGTTAGTACTTGGATGGGAGACCGCCTGGGAATACCAGGTGCTGTAAGCTTTTAAGCACAGGAGGCGCCCTATCCCCGCTCGCTCGCTCATTCCCCTGTTCACACGTGCAGTGCGGCTTGTCCGTCTGTTTATTTGTCAGCTTTGGCGAGACACGGGTGCTTGTGTATTAGCGTGAGCGTTTTTTATTCTGATCAGGAACAGTTTAACAAGTCCGCAAAGGATCGAGGAAAGGTTTATCGCCAGCTGAAAAGAGACACAGCGCTTCGGCTGTGGAGACTTGTTCGGCTGGCGTTCGGAGAGTCGCGTTTTTCAGAATTGTATTGAGATCGTTTTCCACAGAGCTCAGATGTCAAAGCACAGCAGCAGCTCTCCACAGCGATCCTCTATAGCGCCCTTTCTCCCGCAGCTCCGTCCTCATTGGAAGGAAGCAAGAGTGAAAGGCTGAAGTGAAATAGAGCGGGGACGATGGCAGTGAAGAGAGAGAACGTGGGAAGAAGAGAAAAACGCAAGGGAAAAAGAGCAGCGTCGTAAAAGAGGTGACGGAGCTGTCCTCTCAATAAGAAGGGTGCCAGCGAGCCTTGCTCTCGCTTACGGCCACACCCCCTTGAGCACGCCTGATCTCGTCTGATCTTGGAAGCTAAACAGGGATGGGCCTGGTTAGTACTTGGATGGGAGACCGCCTGGGAGTACCAGGTGCTGTAAGCTCTTAAACGCAGGAGGCGCCCTATCCCCGCTCGCTGGCTCATTCCCCTGTTCACACGTGCAGTGCGGCTTGTCCGTCTGTTTATTTGTCAGCTTTGGCGAGACACGGGTGCTTGTGTATTAGCGTGAGCGTTTTTTATTCTGATCAGGAACAGTTTAACAAGTCCGCAAATGATCGAGGAAAGGTTTATCGCCAGCTGAAAAAAGACACAGCGCTTCGGCTGGGGAGACTTGTTCGGCTGGCGTTCGGAGAGTCGCGTTTTTCAGAATTGTATTGAGATCGGTTTCCTCAGAGCTCAGATGTCAAAGCACAGCAGCAGCTCTCCACAGCGATCCTCTATAGCGCCCTTTCTCCCGCAGCTCCGTCCTCATTGGAAGGAAGCAAGAGTGAAAGGCTGAAGTGAAATAGAGCGGGGACGAAGGCAGTGAAGAGAGAGAACGTGGGAAGAAGAGAAAAACGCAAGGGAAAAAGAGCAGCGTCGTAAAAGAGGTGACGGAGCTGTCCTCTCAATAAGAAGGGTGCCAGCGAGCCTTGCTCTCGCTTACGGCCACACCCCCTTGAGCACACCTGATCTCGTCTGATCTCGGAAGCTAAACAGGGATGGGCCTGGTTAGTACTTGGATGGGAGACCGCCTGGGAATACCAGGTGCTGTAAGCTTTTAAGCGCAGGAAGCGCCCTATCCCCGCTCGCTGGCTCATTCCCCTGTTCACACATGCAGTGCGGCTTGTCCGTCTGTTTATTTGTCAGCTTTGGCGAGACACGGGTGCTTGTGTATTAGCGTGAGCGTTTTTTATTCTGATCAGGAACAGTTTTACAAGTCCGCAAAGAATCGAGGAAAGGTTTATCGCCAGCTGAAAAGAGACACAGCGCTTCGGCTGTGGAGACTTGTTCGGCTGGCGTTCGTAGAGTCGCGTTTTTCAGAATTGTATTGAGATCGTTTTCCACAGAGCTCAGATGTCAAAGCACAGCAGCAGCTCTCCACAGCGATCCTCTATAGCGCCCTTTCTCCCGCAGCTCCGTCCTCATTGGAAGGAAGCAAGAGTGAAAGGCTGAAGTGAAATAGAGCGGGGACGAAGGCAGTGAAGAGAGAGAACGTGGGAAGAAGAGAAAAACGCAAGGGAAAAAAAGCAGCGTCGTAAAAGAGGTGACGGAGATGTCCTCTCAATAAGAAGGGTGCCAGCGAGCCTTGCTCTCGCTTACGGCCACACCCCCTTGAGCACGCCTGATCTCGTCTGATCTCGGAAGCTAAACAGGGATGGGCCTGGTTAGTACTTGGATAGGAGACCGCCTGGGAATACCAGGTGCTGTAAGCTTTTAAGCGCAGGAAGCGCCCTATCCCCGCTCGCTGGCTCATTCCCCTGTTCACACGTGCAGTGCGGCTTGTCCGTCTGTTTATTTGTCAGCTTTGGCGAGACACGGGTGCTTGTGTATTAGCGTGAGCGTTTTTTATTCTGATCAGGAACAGTTTAACAAGTCCGCAAATGATCGAGGAAAGGTTTATCGCCAGCTGAAAAAAGACACAGCGCTTCGGCTGGGGAGACTTGTTCGGCTGGCGTTCGGAGAGTCGCGTTTTTCAGAATTGTATTGAGATCGGTTTCCTCAGAGCTCAGATGTCAAAGCACAGCAGCAGCTCTACACAGCGATCCTCTATAGCGCCCTTTCTCCCGCAGCTCCGTCCTCATTGGAAGGAAGCAAGAGTGAAAGGCTGAAGTGAAATAGAGCGGGGACGAAGGCAGTGAAGAGAGAGAACGTGGGAAGAAGAGAAAAACGCAAGGGAAAAAGAGCAGCGTCGTAAAAGAGGTGACGGAGCTGTCCTCTCAATAAGAAGGGTGCCAGCGAGCCTTGCTCTTGCTTACGGCCACACCCCCTTGAGCACGCCTGATCTCGTCTGATCTCGGAAGCTAAACAGGGATGGGCCTGGTTAGTACTTGGATGGGAGACCGCCTGGGAATACCAGGTGCTGTAAGCTTTTAAGCGCAGGAAGCGCCCTATCCCCGCTCGCTGGCTCATTCCCCTGTTCACACGTGCAGTGCGGCTTGTCCGTCTGTTTATTTGTCAGCTTTGGCGAGACACGGGTGCTTGTGTATTAGCGTGAGCGTTTTTTATTCTGATCAGGAACAGTTTTACAAGTCCGCAAAGAATCGAGGAAAGGTTTATCGCCAGCTGAAAAGAGACACAGAGCTTCGGCTGTGGAGACTTGTTCGGCTGGCGTTCGTAGAGTCGCGTTTTTCAGAATTGTATTGAGATCGTTTTCCACAGAGCTCAGATGTCAAAGCACAGCAGCAGCTCTCCACAGCGATCCTCTATAGCGCCCTTTCTCCCGCAGCTCCGTCCTCATTGGAAGGAAGCAAGAGTGTAAGGCTGAAGTGAAATAGAGCGGGGACGAAGGCAGTGAAGAGAGAGAACGTGGGAAGAAGAGAAAAACGCAAGGGAAAAAAAGCAGCGTCGTAAAAGAGGTGACGGAGCTGTTCTCTCAATAAGAAGGGTGCCAGCGACCCTTGCTCTCGCTTACGGTTTCACCCCCTTGAGCACGCCTGATCTCGTCTGATCTCGGAAGCTAAACAGGGATGGGCCTGGTTAGTACTTGGATGGGAGACCGCCTGGGAATACCAGGTGCTTTAAGCTTTTAAGCGCAGGAGGCGCCCTATCCCCGCTCGCTCGCTCATTCCCCTGTTCACACGTGCAGTGCGGCTTGTCCGTCTCTTTATTTGTCAGCTTTGGCGAGACACGGGTGCTTGTGTATTAGCGTGAGCGTTTTTTATTCTGATCAGGAACAGTTTTACAAGTCCGCAAAGGATCGAGGAAAGGTTTATCGCCAGCTGAAAAGAGACACAGCGCTTCGGCTGTGGAGACTTGTTCGGCTGGCGTTCGGAGAGTCGCGTTTTTACGAATTGTATTGAGATCGTTTTCCACAGAGCTCAGATGTCAAAGCACAGCAGCAACTCTCCACAGCGATCCTCTATAGCGCCCTTTCTCCCGCAGCTCCGTCCTCATTGGAAGGAAGCAAGAGTGAAAGGCTGAAGTGAAATAGAGCGGGGACGAAGGCAGTGAAGAGAGAGAACGTGGGAAGAAGAGAAAAACGCAAGAGAAAAAAAGCAGCGTCGTAAAAGAGGTGACGGAGCTGTCCTCTCAATAAGAAGGGTGCCAGCGAGCCTTGCTCTCGCTTACGGCCACACCCCCTTGAGCACGCCTGATCTCGTCTGATCTCGGAAGCTAAACAGGGATGGGCCTGGTTAGTACTTGGATGGGAGACCGCCTGGGAATACCAGGTGCTGTAAGCTTTTAAGCGCAGGAGGCGCCCTATCCCCGCTCGCTCGCTCACTCCCCTGTTCACACGAGCAGTGCGGCTTGTCCGTCTGTTTATTTGTCAGCTTTGGCGAGACACGGGTGCTTGTGTATTAGCGTGAGCGTTTTTTATTCTGATCAGGAACAGTTTTACAAGTCCGCAAAGGATCGAGGAAAGGTTTATCGCCAGCTGAAAAGAGACACAGCGCTTCGGCTGTGGAGACTTGTTCGGCTGGCGTTCGGAGAGTCGCGTTTTTCAGAATTGTATTGAGATCGTTTTCCACAGAGCTCAGATGTCAAAGCACAGCAGCAGCTCTCCACAGCGATCCTCTATAGCGCCCTTTCTCCCGCAGCTCCGTCCTCATTGGAAGGAAGCAAGAGTGAAAGGCTGAAGTGAAATAGAGCGGAGACGAAGGCAGTGAAGAGAGAGAACGTGGGAAGAAGAGAAAAACGCAAAAGAAAAAAAGCAGCGTCGTAAAAGAGGTGACGGAGCTGTCCTCTCAATAAGAAGGGTGCCAGCGAGCCTTGCTCTCGCTTACGGCCACAACCCCTTGAGCACGCCTGATCTCGTCTGATCTCGGAAGCTAAACAGGGATGGGCCTGGTTAGTACTTGGATGGGAGACCGCCTGGGAATACCAGGTGCTGTAAGCTTTTAAGCGCAGGAGGCGCCCTATCCCCGCTCGCTCGCTCACTCCCCTGTTCACACGAGCAGTGCGGCTTGTCCGTCTGTTTATTTGTCAGCTTTGGCGAGACACGGGTGCTTGTGTATTAGCGTGAGCGTTTTTTATTCTGATCAGGAACAGTTTTACAAGTCCGCAAAGGATCGAGGAAAGGTTTATCGCCAGCTGAAAAGAGACACAGCGCTTCGGCTGTGGAGACTTGTTCGGCTGGCGTTCGGAGAGTCGCGTTTTTCAGAATTGTATTGAGATCGTTTTCCACAGAGCTCAGATGTCAAAGCACAGCAGCAGCTCTCCACAGCGATCCTCTATAGCGCCCTTTCTCCCCCAGCTCCGTCCTCATTGGAAGGAAGCAAGAGTGAAAGGCTGAAGTGAAATAGAGCGGGGACGAAGGCAGTGAAGAGAGAGAACGTGGGAAGAAGAGAAAAACGCAAGGGAAAAAAAGCAGCATCGTAAAAGAGGTGACGGAGCTGTCCTCTCAATAAGAAGGGTGCCAGCGAGCCTTGCTCTCGCTTACGGCCACACCCCCTTGAGCACGCCTGATCTCGTCTGATCTAGGAAGCTAAACAGGAATGGGCCTGGTTAGTACTTGGATGGGAGACCGCCTGGGAATACCAGATGCTGTAAGCTTTTAAGCGCAGGATGCACCCTATCCCCGCTCGCTCGCTCATTCCCCTGTTCACACGTGCAGTGCGGCTTGTCCGTCTGTTTATTTGTCAGCTTTGGCGAGACACGGGTGCTTGTGTATTAGCGTGAGCGTTTTTTATTCTGATCAGGAACAGTTTAACAAGTCCGCAAAGGATCGAGGAAAGGTTTATCGCCAGCTGAAAAGAGACACAGCGCTTCGGCTGTGGAGACTTGTTCGGCTGGCGTTCGGAGAGTCGCGTTTTTCAGAATTGTATTGAGATCGTTTTCCACAGAGCTCAGATGTCAAAGCACAGCAGCAGCTCTCCACAGCGATCCTCTATAGCGCCCTTTCTCCCGCAGCTCCGTCCTCATTGGAAGGAAGCAAGAGTGAAAGGCTGAAGTGAAATAGAGCGGGGACGATGGCAGTGAAGAGAGAGAACGTGGGAAGAAGAGAAAAACGCAAGGGAAAAAGAGCAGCGTCGTAAAAGAGGTGACGGAGCTGTCCTCTCAATAAGAAGGGTGCCAGCGAGCCTTGCTCTCGCTTATGGCCACACCCCCTTGAGCACGCCTGATCTTGTCTGATCTTGGAAGCTAAACAGGGATGGGCCTGGTTAGTACTTGGATGGGAGACCGCCTGGGAGTACCAGGTGCTGTAAGCTCTTAAACGCAGGAGGCGCCCTATCCCCGCTCGCTGGCTCATTCCCCTGTTCACACGTGCAGTGCGGCTTGTCCGTCTGTTTATTTGTCAGCTTTGGCGAGACACGGGTGCTTGTGTATTAGCGTGAGCGTTTTTTATTCTGATCAGGAACAGTTTAACAAGTCCGCAAATGATCGAGGAAAGGTTTATCGCCAGCTGAAAAAAGACACAGCGCTTCGGCTGGGGAGACTTGTTCGGCTGGCGTTCGGAGAGTCGCGTTTTTCAGAATTGTATTGAGATCGGTTTCCTCAGAGCTCAGATGTCAAAGCACAGCAGCAGCTCTCCACAGCGATCCTCTATAGCGCCCTTTCTCCCGCAGCTCCGTCCTCATTGGAAGGAAGCAAGAGTGAAAGGCTGAAGTGAAATAGAGCGGGGACGAAGGCAGTGAAGAGAGAGAACGTGGGAAGAAGAGAAAAACGCAAGGGAAAAAGAGCAGCGTCGTAAAAGAGGTGACGGAGCTGTCCTCTCAATAAGAAGGGTGCCAGCGAGCCTTGCTCTTGCATACGGCCACACCCCCTTGAGCACGCCTGATCTCGTCTGATCTCGGAAGCTAAACAGGGATGGGCCTGGTTAGTACTTGGATGGGAGACCGCCTGGGAATACCAGGTGCTGTAAGCTTTTAAGCGCAGGAAGCGCCCTATCCCCGCTCGCTGGCTCATTCCCCTGTTCACACGTGCAGTGCGGCTTGTCCGTCTGTTTATTTGTCAGCTTTGGCGAGACACGGGTGCTTGTGTATTAGCGTGAGCGTTTTTTATTCTGATCAGGAACAGTTTTACAAGTCCGCAAAGAATCGAGGAAAGGTTTATCGCCAGCTGAAAAGAGACACAGCGCTTCGGCTGTGGAGACTTGTTCGGCTGGCGTTCGTAGAGTCGCGTTTTTCAGAATTGTATTGAGATCGTTTTCCACAGAGCTCAGATGTCAAAGCACAGCAGCAGCTCTCCACAGCGATCCTCTATAGCGCCCTTTCTCCCGCAGCTCCGTCCTCATTGGAAGGAAGCAAGAGTGAAAGGCTGAAGTGAAATAGAGCGGGGACGAAGGCAGTGAAGAGAGAGAACGTGGGAAGAAGAGAAAAACGCAAGGGAAAAAAAGCAGCGTCGTAAAAGAGGTGACGGAGTTGTCCTCTCAATAAGAAGGGTGCCAGCGAGCCTTGCTCTCGCTTACGGCCACACCCCCTTGAGCACTCCTGATCTCGTCTGATCTCGGAAGCTAAACAGGGATGGGCCTGGTTAGTACTTGGATGGGAGACCGCCTGGGAATACCAGGTGCTGTAAGCTTTTAAGCGCAGGAGGCGCCCTATCCCCGCTCGCTCGCTCATTCCCCTGTTCACACGTGCAGTGCGGCTTGTCCGTCTGTTTATTTGTCAGCTTTGGCGAGACACGGGTGCTTGTGTATTAGCGTGAGCGTTTTTTATTCTGATCAGGAACAGTTTTACAAGTCCGCAAAGGATCGAGGAAAGGTTTATCACCAGCTGAAAAGAGACACAGCGCTTCAGCTGTGGAGACTTGTTCGGCTGGCGTTCGGAGAGTCGCGTTTTTCAGAATTGTATTGAGATCGTTTTCCACAGAGCTCAGATGTCAAAGCACAGCAGCAGCTCTCCACAGCGATCCTCTATAGCGCCCTTTCTCCCGCAGCTCCGTCCTCATTGGAAGGAAGCAAGAGTGAAAGGCTGAAGTGAAATAGAGCGGGGACGAAGGCAGTGAAGAGAGAGAACGTGGGAAGAAGAGAAAAACGCAAGGGAAAAAAGCAGCGTCGTAAAAGAGGTGACGGAGCTGTCTTCTCAATAAGAAGGGTGCCAGCGAGCCTTGCTCTCGTTTACGGCCACACACCCTTGAGCACTCCTGATCTCGTCTGATCTTGGAAGCTAAACAGAGATGGGCCTGGTTAGTACTTGGATGGGAGACCGCCTGGGAATACCAGGTGCTGTAAGCTTTTAAGCGCAGGAGGCGCCCTATCCCCGCTCGCTCGCTCATTCCCCTGTTCACACGTGCAGTGCGGCTTGTCCGTCTGTTTATTTGTCAGCTTTGGCGAGACACGGGTGCTTGTGTATTAGCGTGAGCTTTTTTTATTCTGATCAGGAACAGTTTTACAAGTCAGCAAAGGATCGAGGAAAGGTTTATCGCCAGCTGAAAAGAGACACAGCGCTTCGGCTGTGGAGACTTGTTCGGCTGGCGTTCGGAGAGTCGCGTTTTTCAGAATTGTATTGAGATCGTTTTCCACAGAGCTCAGATGTCAAAGCACAGCAGCAGCTCTCCACAGCGATTTTCTATAGCGCCCTTTCTCCCGCAGCTCCGTCCTCATTGGAAGGAAGCAAGAGTGAAAGGCTGAAGTGAAATAGAGCGGGGACGAAGGCAGTGAAGAGAGAGAACGTGGGAAGAAGAGAAAAACGCAAGGGAAAAAAAGCAGCGTCGTAAAAGAGGTGACGGAGCTGTCCTCTCAATAAGAAGGGTGCCAGCGAGCCTTGCTCTCGCTTACGGCCACACCCCCTTGAGCACGCCTGATCTCGTCTGATCTCGGAAGCTAAACAGGGATGGGCCTGGTTAGTACTTGGATGGGAGACCGCCTGGGAATACCAGGTGCTGTAAGCTTTTAAGCGCAGGAGGCGCCCTATCCCCGCTCGCTCGCTCATTCCCCTGTTCACACGTGCAGTGCGGCTTGTCCGTCTCTTTATTTGTCAGCTTTGGCGAGACACGGGTGCTTGTGTATTAGCGTGAGCGTTTTTTATTCTGATCAGGAACAGTTTTACAAGTCCGCAAAGGATCGAGGAAAGGTTTATCGCCAGCTGAAAAGAGACACAGCGCTTCGGCTGTGGAGACTTGTTCGGCTGGCGTTCGGAGAGTCGCGTTTTTCAGAATTGTATTGAGATCGTTTTCCACAGAGCTCAGATGTCAAAGCACAGCAGCAGCTCTCCACAGCGATCCTCTATAGCGCCCTTTCTCCCGCAGCTCCGTCCTCATTGGAAGGAAGCAAGAGTGAAAGGCTGAAGTGAAATAGAGCGGGGACGAAGGCAGTGAAGAGAGAGAACGTGGGAAGAAGAGAAAAACGCAAGGGAAAAAGAGCAGCGTCGTAAAAGAGGTGACGGAGCTGTCCTCTCAATAAGAAGGGTGCCAGCGAGCCTTGCTCTCGCTTACGGCCACACCCCCTTGAGCACGCCTGATCTCGTCTGATCTCGGAAGCTAAACAGGGATGGGCCTGGTTAGTACGTGGAGGGGAGACCACCTGGGAATACCAGGTGCTGTAAGCTTTTAAGCGCAGGAGGCGCCCTATCCCCGCTCGCTCGCTCATTCCCCTGTTCACACGTGCAGTGCGGCTTGTCCGTCTGTTTATTTGTCAGCTTTGGCAAGACACGGGTGTGTATTAGCGTGAGCGTTTTTTATTCTGATCATGAACAGTTTAACAAGTCCGCAAAGGATCGAGGAAAGGTTTATCGCCAGATGAAAAGAGACACAGCGCTTCGGCTGTGGAGACTTGTTCGGCTGGCGTTCGGAGAGTCGCGTTTTTCAGAATTGTATTGAGATCGTTTTCCACAGAGCTCAGATGTCAAAGCACAGCAGCAGCTCTCCACAGCGATCCTCTATAGCGCCCTTTCTCCCGCAGCTCCGTCCTCATTGGAAGGAAGCAAGAGTGAAAGGCTGAAGTGAAATAGAGCGGGGACGAAGGCAGTGAAGAGAGAGAACGTGGGAAGAAGAGAAAAACGCAAGGGAGAAAAAGCAGCATCGTAAAAGAGGTGACGGAGCTGTCCTCTCAATAAGAAGGGTGCCAGCGAGCCTTGCTCTCGCTTACGGCCACACCCCCTTGAGCACGCCTGATCTCGTCTGATCTCGGAAGCTAAACAGGGATGGGCCTGGTTAGTACTTGGATGGGAGACCGAATGGGAATACCAGGTGCTGTAAGCTTTTAAGCGCAGGAGGCGCCCTATCCCCGCTCGCTCGCTCATTCCCCTGTTCACACGTGCAGTGCGGATTGTCCGTCTGTTTATTTGTCAGCTTTGGCGAGACACGGGTGCTTGTGTATTAGCGTGAGCGTTTTTTATTCTGATCAGGAACAGTTTAACAAGTCCGCAAATGATCGAGGAAAGGTTTATCGCCAGCTGAAAAAAGACACAGCGCTTCGGCTGGGGAGACTTGTTCGGCTGGCGTTCGGAGAGTCGCGTTTTTCAGAATTGTATTGAGATCGGTTTCCTCAGAGCTCAGATGTCAAAGCACAGCAGCAGCTCTCCACAGCGATCCTCTATAGCGCCCTTTCTCCCGCAGCTCCGTCCTCATTGGAAGGAAGCAAGAGTGAAAGGCTGAAGTGAAATAGAGCGGGGACGAAGGCAGTGAAGAGAGAGAACGTGGGAAGAAGAGAAAAACGCAAGGGAAAAAGAGCAGCGTCGTAAAAGAGGTGACGGAGCTGTCCTCTCAATAAGAAGGGTGCCAGCGAGCCTTGCTCTTGCTTACGGCCACACCCCCTTGAGCACACCTGATCTCGTCTGATCTCGGAAGCTAAACAGGGATGGGCCTGGTTAGTACTTGGATGGGAGACCGAATGGGAATACCAGGTGCTGTAAGCTTTTAAGCGCAGGAGGCGCCCTATCCCCGCTCGCTCGCTCATTCCCCTGTTCACACGTGCAGTGCGGCTTGTCCGTCTGTTTATTTGTCAGCTTTGGCGAGACACGGGTGCTTGTGTATTAGCGTGAGCGTTTTTTATTCTGATCAGGAACAGTTTAACAAGTCCGCAAAGGATCGAGGAAAGGTTTATCGCCAGCTGAAAAGAGACACAGCGCTTCGGCTGTGGAGACTTGTTCGGCTGGCGTTCGGAGAGTCGCATTTTTCAGAATTGTATTGAGATCGTTTTCCACAGAGCTCAGATGTCAAAGCACAGCAGCAGCTCTCCACAGCGATCCTCTATAGCGCCCTTTCTCCCGCAGCTCCGTCCTCATTGGAAGGAAGCAAGAGTGAAAGGCTGAAGTGAAATAGAGCGGGGACGAAGGCAGTGAAGAGAGAGAACGTGGGAAGAAGAGAAAAACGCAAGGGAAAAAAAGCAGCGTCGTAAAAGAGGTGACGGAGCTGTCCTCTCAATAAGAAGGGTGCCAGCGAGCCTTGCTCTCGCTTACGGCCACACCCCCTTGAGCACGCCTGATCTCGTCTGATCTCGGAAGCTAAACAGGGATGGGCCTGGTTAGTACTTGGATGGGAGACCGCCTGGGAATACCAGGTGCTGTAAGCTTTTAAGCGCAGGAAGCGCCCTATCCCCGCTCGCTCGCTCATTCCCCTGTTCACACGTGCAGTGCGGCTTGTCCGTCTGTTTATTTGTCAGCTTTGGCGAGACACGGGTGCTTGTGTATTAGCGTGAGCGTTTTTTATTCTGATCAGGAACAGTTTAACAAGTCCGCAAAGGATCGAGGAAAGGTTTATCGCCAGCTGAAAAGAGACACAGCGCTTCGGCTGTGGAGACTTGTTCGGCTGGCGTTCGGAGAGTCGCGTTTTTCAGAATTGTATTGAGATCGTTTTCCACAGAGCTCAGATGTCAAAGCACAGCAGCAGCTCTCCACAGCGATCCTCTATAGCGCCCTTTCTCCCGCAGCTCCGTCCTCATTGGAAGGAAGCAAAAGTGAAAGGCTGAAGTGAAATAGAGCGGGTACGAAGGCAGTGAAGAGAGAGAACGTGGGAAGAAGAGAAAAACGCAAGGGAAAAAAAGCAGCGTCGTAAAAGAGGTGACGGAGCTGTCCTCTCAATAAGAAGGGTGCCAGCGAGCCTTGCTCTCGCTTATGGTCACACCCCCTTGAGCACGCCTGATCTCGTCTGATCTCGGAAGCTAAACAGGGATGGGCCTGGTTAGTACTTGGATGGGAGACCGCCTGGGAATACCAGGTGCTGTAAGCTTCTAAGCGCAGGAGGCGCCCTATCCCCGCTCGCTTGCTCATTCCCCTGTTCACACGTGCAGTGCGGCTTGTCCGTCTGTTTATTTGTCAGCTTTGGCGAGACACGGGTGCTTGTGTATTAGCGTGAGCGTTTTTTAATTCTGATCAGGAACAGTTTTACAAGTCCGCAAAGGATCGAGGAAAGGTTTATCGCCAGCTGAAAAGAGACACAGCGCTTCGGCTGTGGAGACTTGTTCGGCTGGCGTTCGGAGAGTCGCGTTTTTCAGAATTGTATTGAGATCGTTTTCCACAGAGCTCAGATGTCAAAGCACAGCAGCAGCTCTCCACAGCGATCCTCTATAGCGCCCTTTCTCCCGCAGCTCCGTCCTCATTGGAAGGAAGCAAGAGTGAAAGGCTGAAGTGAAATAGAGCGGGGACGAAGGCAGTGAAGAGAGAGAACGTGGGAAGAAGATAAAAACGCAAGGGAAAAAGAGCAGCGTCGTAAAAGAGGTGACGGAGCTGTCCTCTCAATAAGAAGGGTGCCAGCGAGCCTTGCTCTTACTTGCGGCCACACCCCCTTGAGCACGCCTGATCTCGTCTGATCTCGGAAGCTAAACAGGGATGGGCCTGGTTAGTACTTGGATGGGAGACCGCCTGGGAATACCAGGTGCTGTAAGCTTTTAAGCGCAGGAGGCGCCCTATCCCCGCTCGCTCGCTCATTCCCCTGTTCACACGTGCAGTGCGGCTTGTCCGTCTGTTTATTTGTCAGCTTTGGCGAGACACGGGTGCTTGTGTATTAGCGTGAGCGTTTTTTATTCTGATCAGGAACAGTTTTACAAGTCCGCAAAGGATCGAGGAAAGGTTTATCGCCAGCTGAAAAGAGACACAGCGCTTCGGCTGTGGAGACTTGTTCGGCTGGCGTTCGGAGAGTCGCGTTTTTCAGAATTGTATTGAGATCGTTTTCCACAGAGCTCAGATGTCAAAGCACAGCAGCAGCTCTCCACAGCGATCCTCTATAGCGCCCTTTCTCCCGCAGCTCCGTCCTCATTGGAAGGAAGCAAGAGTGAAAGGCTGAAGTGAAATAGAGCGGGGACGAAGGCAGTGAAGAGAGAGAACGTGGGAAGAAGAGAAAAACGCAAGGGAAAAAGAGCAGCGTCGTAAAAGAGGTGACGGAGCTGTCCTCTCAATAAGAAGGGTGCCAGCGAGCCTTGCTCTCGCTTACGGCCACACCCCCTTGAGCACGCCTGATCTCGTCTGATCTTGGAAGCTAAACAGGGATGGGCCTGGTTAGTACTTGGATGGGAGACCGCCTGGGAGTACCAGGTGCTGTAAGCTTTTAAGCGCAGGAGGCGCCCTATCCCCGCTCGCTGGCTCATTCCCCTGTTCACACGTGCAGTGCGGCTTGTCCGTCTGTTTATTTGTCAGCTTTGGCGAGACACGGGTGCTTGTGTATTAGCGTGAGCGTTTTTTATTCTGATCAGGAACAGTTTAACAAGTCCGCAAATGATCGAGGAAAGGTTTATCGCCAGCTGAAAAGAGACACAGCGCTTCGGCTGTGGAGACTTGTTCGGCTGGCGTTCGGAGAGTCGCGTTTTTCAGAATTGTATTGAGATCGTTTTCCACAGAGCTCAGATGTCAAAGCACAGCAGCAGCTCTCCACAGCGATCCTCTATAGCGCCCTTTCTCCCGCAGCTCCGTCCTCATTGGAAGGAAGCAAGAGTGAAAGGCTGAAGTGAAATAGAGCGGGGACGAAGGCAGTGAAGAGAGAGAACGTGGGAAGAAGATAAAAACGCAAGGGAAAAAGAGCAGCGTCGTAAAAGAGGTGACGGAGCTGTCCTCTCAATAAGAAGGGTGCCAGCGAGTCTTGCTCTTACTTGCGGCCACACCCCCTTGAGCACGCCTGATCTCGTCTGATCTCGGAAGCTAAACAGGGATGGGCCTGGTTAGTACTTGGATGGGAGACCGCCTGGGAATACCAGGTGCTGTAAGCTTTTAAGCGCAGGAGGCGCCCTATCCCCGCTCGCTCGCTCATTCCCCTGTTCACACGTGCAGTGCGGCTTGTCCGTCTGTTTATTTGTCAGCTTTGGCGAGACACGGGTGCTTGTGTATTAGCGTGAGCGTTTTTTATTCTGATTAGGAACAGTTTTACATGTCCGCAAAGGATCGAGGAAAGGTTTATCGCCAGCTGAAAAGAGACACAGCGCTTCGGCTGTGGAGACTTGTTCGGCTGGCGTTCGGAGAGTCGCGTTTTTCAGAATTGTATTGAGATCGTTTTCCACAGAGCTCAGATGTCAAAGCACAGCAGCAGCTCTCCACAGCGATCCTCTATAGCGCCCTTTCTCCCGCAGCTCCGTCCTCATTGGAAGGAAGCAAGAGTGAAAGGCTGAAGTGAAATAGAGCGGGGACGAAGGCAGTGAAGAGAGAGAACGTGGGAAGAAGAGAAAAACGCAAGAGAAAAAAAGCAGCGTCGTAAAAGAGGTGACGGAGCTGTCCTCTCAATAAGAAGGGTGCCAGCGAGCCTTGCTCTCGCTTACGGCCACACCCCCTTGAGCACGCCTGATCTCGTCTGATCTTGGAAGCTAAACAGGGATGGGCCTGGTTAGTACTTGGATGGGAGACCGCCTGGGAATACCCGGTGCTGTAAGCTTTTAAGCGCAGGAGGCGCCCTATCCCCGCTCGCTGGCTCATTCCCCTCTTCACACGTGCAGTGCGGCTTGTCCGTCTGTTTATTTGTCAGCTTTGGCGAGACACGGGTGCTTGTGTATTAGCGTGAGCGTTTTTTATTCTGATCAGGAACAGTTTTACAAGTCCGCAAAGGATCGAGGAAAGGTTTATCGCCAGCTGAAAAGAGACACAGCGCTTCGGCTGTGGAGACTTGTTCGGCTGGCGTTCGGAGAGTCGCGTTTTTCAGAATTGTATTGAGATCGTTTTCCACAGAGCTCAGATGTCAAAGCACAGCAGCAGCTCTCCACAGCGATCCTCTATAGCGCCCTTTCTCCCGCAGCTCCGTCCTCATTGGAAGGAAGCAAGAGTGAAAGGCTGAAGTGAAATAGAGCGGGGACGAAGGCAGTGAAGAGAGAGAACGTGGAAAGAAGAGAAAAACGCAAGGGAAAAAAGCAGCGTCGTAAAAGAGGTGACGGAGCTGTCCTCTCAATAAGAAGGGTGCCAGCGAGCCTTGCTTTCGCTTACGGCCACACCCCCTTGAGCACGCCTGATCTCGTCTGATCTCGGAAGCTAAACAGGCATGGGCCTGGTTAGTACTTGGATGGGAGACCGCCTGGGAATACCAGGTGTTGTAAGCTTTTAAGCGCAGGAGGCGCCCTATCCCCGCTCGCTGGCTCATTCCCCTGTTCACACGTGCAGTGCGGCTTGTCCGTCTGTTTATTTTTCAGCTTTGGCGAGACACAGGTGCTTGTGTATTAGCGTGAGCGTTTTTTATTCTGATCAGGAACAGTTTAACAAGTCCGCAAAGGATCAAGGAAAGGTTTATCGCCAGCTGAAAAGAGACACAGCGCTTCGGCTGTGGAGACTTGTTCGGCTGGCGTTCGGAGAGTCGCGTTTTTCAGAATTGTATTGAGATCGTTTTCCACAGAGCTCAGATGTCAAAGCACAGCAGCAGCTCTCCACAGCGATCCTCTATAGCGCCCTTTCTCCCGCAGCTCCGTCCTCATTGGAAGGAAGCAAGAGTGAAAGGCTGAAGTGAAATAGAGCGGGGACGAAGGCAGTGAAGAGAGAGAACGTGGGAAGAAGAGAAAAACGCAAGGGAAAAAAAGCAGCGTCGTAAAAGAGGTGACGGAGATGTCCTCTCAATAAGAAGGGTGCCAGCGAGCCTTGCTCTCGCTTACGGCCACACCCCCTTGAGCACTCCTGATCTCGTCTGATCTCGGAAGCTAAACAGGGATGGGCCTGGTTAGTACTTGGATGGGAGACCGCCTGGGAATACCAGGTGCTGTAAGCTTTTTAGCGCAGGAGGCGCCCTATCCCCGCTCGCTCGCTCATTCCCCTGTTCACACGTGCAGTGCGGCTTGTCCGTCTGTTTATTTGTCAGCTTTGGCGAGACACGGGTGCTTGTGTATTAGCGTGAGCGTTTTTTATTCTGATCAGGAACAGTTTAACAAGTCCGCAAAGGATCGAGGAAAGGTTTATCGCCAGCTGAAAAGAGACACAGCGCTTCGGCTGTGGAGACTTGTTCGGCTGGCGTTCGGAGAGTCGCATTTTTCAGAATTGTATTGAGATCGTTTTCCACAGAGCTCAGATGTCAAAGCACAGCAGCAGCTCTCCACAGCGATCCTCTATAGCGCCCTTTCTCCCGCAGCTCCGTCCTCATTGGAAGGAAGCAAGAGTGAAAGGCTGAAGTGAAATAGAGCGGGGACGAAGGCAGTGAAGAGAGAGAACGTGGGAAGAAGAGAAAAACGCAAGGGAAAAAAAGCAGCGTCGTAAAAGAGGTGACGGAGCTGTCCTCTCAATAAGAAGGGTGCCAGCGAGCCTTGCTCTCGCTTACGGCCACACCCCCTTGAGCACGCCTGATCTCGTCTGATCTCGGAAGCTAAACAGGGATGGGCCTGGTTAGTACTTGGATGGGAGACCGCCTGGGAATACCAGGTGCTGTAAGCTTTTAAGCGCAGGAAGCGCCCTATCCCCGCTCGCTCGCTCATTCCCCTGTTCACACGTGCAGTGCGGCTTGTCCGTCTGTTTATTTGTCAGCTTTGGCGAGACACGGGTGCTTGTGTATTAGCGTGAGCGTTTTTTATTCTGATCAGGAACAGTTTAACAAGTCCGCAAAGGATCGAGGAAAGGTTTATCGCCAGCTGAAAAGAGACACAGCGCTTCGGCTGTGGAGACTTGTTCGGCTGGCGTTCGGAGAGTCGCGTTTTTCAGAATTGTATTGAGATCGTTTTCCACAGAGCTCAGATGTCAAAGCACAGCAGCAGCTCTCCACAGCGATCCTCTATAGCGCCCTTTCTCCCGCAGCTCCGTCCTCATTGGAAGGAAGCAAAAGTGAAAGGCTGAAGTGAAATAGAGCGGGTACGAAGGCAGTGAAGAGAGAGAACGTGGGAAGAAGAGAAAAACGCAAGGGAAAAAAAGCAGCGTCGTAAAAGAGGTGACGGAGCTGTCCTCTCAATAAGAAGGGTGCCAGCGAGCCTTGCTCTCGCTTATGGTCACACCCCCTTGAGCACGCCTGATCTCGTCTGATCTCGGAAGCTAAACAGGGATGGGCCTGGTTAGTACTTGGATGGGAGACCGCCTGGGAATACCAGGTGCTGTAAGCTTTTAAGCGCAGGAGGCGCCCTATCCCCGCTCGCTTGCTCATTCCCCTGTTCACACGTGCAGTGCGGCTTGTCCGTCTGTTTATTTGTCAGCTTTGGCGAGACACGGGTGCTTGTGTATTAGCGTGAGCGTTTTTTAATTCTGATCAGGAACAGTTTTACAAGTCCGCAAAGGATCGAGGAAAGGTTTATCGCCAGCTGAAAAGAGACACAGCGCTTCGGCTGTGGAGACTTGTTCGGCTGGCGTTCGGAGAGTCGCGTTTTTCAGAATTGTATTGAGATCGTTTTCCACAGAGCTCAGATGTCAAAGCACAGCAGCAGCTCTCCACAGCGATCCTCTATAGCGCCCTTTCTCCCGCAGCTCCGTCCTCATTGGAAGGAAGCAAGAGTGAAAGGCTGAAGTGAAATAGAGCGGGGACGAAGGCAGTGAAGAGAGAGAACGTGGGAAGAAGATAAAAACGCAAGGGAAAAAGAGCAGCGTCGTAAAAGAGGTGACGGAGCTGTCCTCTCAATAAGAAGGGTGCCAGCGAGCCTTGCTCTTACTTGCGGCCACACCCCCTTGAGCACGCCTGATCTCGTCTGATCTCGGAAGCTAAACAGGGATGGGCCTGGTTAGTACTTGGATGGGAGACCGCCTGGGAATACCAGGTGCTGTAAGCTTTTAAGCGCAGGAGGCGCCCTATCCCCGCTCGCTCGCTCATTCCCCTGTTCACACGTGCAGTGCGGCTTGTCCGTCTGTTTATTTGTCAGCTTTGGCGAGACACGGGTGCTTGTGTATTAGCGTGAGCGTTTTTTATTCTGATCAGGAACAGTTTTACAAGTCCGCAAAGGATCGAGGAAAGGTTTATCGCCAGCTGAAAAGAGACACAGCGCTTCGGCTGTGGAGACTTGTTCGGCTGGCGTTCGGAGAGTCGCGTTTTTCAGAATTGTATTGAGATCGTTTTCCACAGAGCTCAGATGTCAAAGCACAGCAGCAGCTCTCCACAGCGATCCTCTATAGCGCCCTTTCTCCCGCAGCTCCGTCCTCATTGGAAGGAAGCAAGAGTGAAAGGCTGAAGTGAAATAGAGCGGGGACGAAGGCAGTGAAGAGAGAGAACGTGGGAAGAAGAGAAAAACGCAAGGGAAAAAGAGCAGCGTCGTAAAAGAGGTGACGGAGCTGTCCTCTCAATAAGAAGGGTGCCAGCGAGCCTTTCTCTCGCTTATGGCCACATCCCCTTGAGCACGCCTGATCTCGTCTGATCTCGGAAGCTAAACAGGGATGGGCCTGGTTAGTACTTGGATGGAAGACCGCCTGGGAATACCAGGTGCTGTAAGCTTTTAAGCGCAGGAGGCGCCCTATCCCCGCTCGCTCGCTCATTCCCCTGTTCACACGTGCAGTGCGGCTTGTCCGTCTGTTTATTTGTCAGCTTTGGCGAGACACGGGTGCTTGTGTATTAGCGTGAGCGTTTTTTATTCTGATCAGGAACAGTTTTACATGTCCGCAAAGGATCGAGGAAAGGTTTATCGCCAGCTGAAAAGAGACACAGCGCTTCGGCTGTGGAGACTTGTTCGGCTGGCGTTCGGAGAGTCGCGTTTTTCAGAATTGTATTGAGATCGTTTTCCACAGAGCTCAGATGTCAAAGCACAGCAGCAGCTCTCCACAGCGATCCTCTATAGCGCCCTTTCTCCCGCAGCTCCGTCCTCATTGGAAGGAAGCAAGAGTGAAAGGCTGAAGTGAAATAGAGCGGGGACGAAGGCAGTGAAGAGAGAGAACGTGGGAAGAAAAGAAAAACGCAAGAGAAAAAAAGCAGCGTCGTAAAAGAGGTGACGGAGCTGTCCTCTCAATAAGAAGGGTGCCAGCGAGCCTTGCTCTCGCTTACGGCCACACCCCCTTGAGCACGCCTGATCTCGTCTGATCTCAGAAGCTAAACAGGGATGGGCCTGGTTAGTACTTGGATGGGAGACCGCCTGGGAATACCAGGTGCTGTAAGCTTTTAAGCAAAGGAGGCGCCCTATCCCCGCTCGCTCGCTCACTCCCCTGTTCACACGAGCAGTGCGGCTTGTCCGTCTGTTTATTTGTCAGCTTTGGCGAGACACGGGTGCTTGTGTATTAGCGTGAGCGTTTTTTATTCTGATCAGGAACAGTTTTACAAGTCCGCAAAGGATCGAGGAAAGGTTTATCGCCAGCTGAAAAGAGACACAGCGCTTCGGCTGTGGAGACTTGTTCGGCTGGCGTTCGGAGAGTCGCGTTTTTCAGAATTGTATTGAGATCGTTTTCCACAGAGCTCAGATGTCAAAGCACAGCAGCAGCTCTCCACAGCGATCCTCTATAGCGCCCTTTCTCCCGCAGCTCCGTCCTCATTGGAAGGAAGCAAGAGTGAAAGGCTGAAGTGAAATAGAGCGGGGACGAAGGCAGTGAAGAGAGAGAACGTGGGAAGAAGAGAAAAACGCAAGGGAAAAAAAGCAGCGTCGTAAAAGAGGTGACGGAGCTGTCCTCTCAATAAGAAGGGTGCCAGCGAGCCTTGCTCTCGCTTACGGCCACACCCCCTTGACCACGCCTGATCTCGTCTGATCTTGGAAGCTAAACAGGGATGGGCCTGGTTAGTACTTGGATGGGAGACCGCCTGGGAATACCAGGTGCTGTAAGCTTTTATGCGCAGGAGGCGCCCTATCCCCGCTCGCTCGCTCATTCCCCTGTTCACACGTGCAGTGCGGCTTGTCCGTCTGTTTATTTCTCAGCTTTGGCGAGACACGGGTGCTTGTGTATTAGCGTGAGCGTTTTTTATTCTGATCAGGAACAGTTTTACAAGTCCGCAAAGGATCGAGGAAAGGTTTATCGCCAACTGAAAAGAGACACAGCGCTTCGGCTGTGGAGACTTGTTCGGCTGGCGTTCGGAGAGTCGCGTTTTTCAGAATTGTATTGAGATCGTTTTCCACAGAGCTCAGATGTCAAAGCACAGCAGCAGCTCTCCACAGCGATCCTCTATAGCGCCCCTTCTCCCGTAGCTCCGTCCTCATTGGAAGGAAGCAAGAGTGAAAGGCTGAAGTGAAATAGAGCGGGGACGAAGGCAGTGAAGAGAGAGAACGTGGGAAGAAGAGAAAAACGCAAGAGAAAAAAAGCAGCGTCGTAAAAGAGGTGACGGAGCTGTCCTCTCAATAAGAAGGGTGCCAGCGAGCCTTGCTCTCGCTTACGGCCACACCCCCTTGAGCACGCCTGATCTCATCTGATCTCGGAAGCTAAACAGGGATCGGCCTGGTTAGTACTTGGATGGGAGACCGCCTGGGAATACCAGGTGCTGTAAGCTTTTAAGCGCAGGAGGCGCCCTATCCCCGCTCGCTCGCTCATTCCCCTGTTCACACGAGCAGTGCGGCTTGTCCGTCTGTTTATTTGTCAGCTTTGGCGAGACACGGGTGCTTGTGTATTAGCGTGAGCGTTTTTTATTCTGATCAGGAACAGTTTTACAAGTCCGCAAAGGATCGAGGAAAGGTTTATCGCCAGCTGAAAAGAGACACAGCGCTTCGGCTGTGGAGACTTGTTCGGCTGGCGTTCGGAGAGTCGCGTTTTTCAGAATTGTATTGAGATCGTTTTCCACAGAGCTCAGATGTCAAAGCACAGCAGCAGCTCTCCACAGCGATCCTCTATAGCGCCCTTTCTCCCGCAGCTCCGTCCTCATTGGAAGGAAGCAAGAGTGAAAGGCTGAAGTGAAATAGAGCGGGGACGAAGGCAGTGAAGAGAGAGAACGTGGGAAGAAGAGAAAAACGCAAGAGAAAAAAAGCAGCGTCGTAAAAGAGGTGACGGAGCTGTCCTCTCAATAAGAAGGGTGCCAGCGAGCCTTGCTCTCGCTTACGGCCACACCCCCTTGAGCACGCCTGATCTCGTCTGATCTCGGAAGCTAAACAGGGATGGGCCTGGTTAGTACTTGGATGGGAGACCGCCTGGGAATACCAGGTGCTGTAAGCTTTTAAGCGCAGGAGGCGCCCTATCCCCGCTCGCTCGCTCATTCCCCTGTTCACACGTGCAGTGCGGCTTGTCCGTCTGTTTATTTGTCAGCTTTGGCGAGACACGGGTGCTTGTGTATTAGCGTGAGCGTTTTTTATTCTGATCAGGAACAGTTTAACAAGTCCGCAAAGGATCGAGGAAAGGTTTATCGCCAGCTGAAAAGAGACACAGCGCTTCGGCTGTGGAGACTTGTTCGGCTGGCGTTCGGAGAGTCGCGTTTTTCAGAATTGTATTGAGATCGTTTTCCACAGAGCTCAGATGTCAAAGCACAGCAGCAGCTCTCCACAGCGATCCTCTATAGCGCCCTTTCTCCCGCAGCTCCGTCCTCATTGGAAGGAAGCAAGAGTGAAAGGCTGAAGTGAAATAGAGCGGGGACGAAGGCAGTGAAGAGAGAGAACGTGGGAAGAAGAGAAAAACGCAAGGGAAAAAAAGCAGCGTCGTAAAAGAGGTGACGGAGCTGTCCTCTCAATAAGAAGGGTGCCAGCGAGCCTTGCTCTCGCTTACGGCCACACCCCCTTGAGCACGCCTGATCTTGTCTGATCTCGGAAGCTAAACAGGGATGGGCCTGGTTAGTACTTGGATGGGAGACCGCCTGGGAATACCAGGTGCTGTAAGCTTTTAAGCGCAGGAGGCGCCCTATCCCCGCTCGCTCGCTCATTCCCCTGTTCACACGTGCAGTGCGGCTTGTCCGTCTGTTTATTTGTCAGCTTTGGCGAGACACGGGTGCTTGTGTATTAGCGTGAGCGTTTTTTATTCTGATCAGGAACAGTTTAACAAGTCCGCAAAGAATCGAGGGAAGGTTTATCGCCAGCTGAAAAGAGACACAGCGCTTCGGCTGTGGAGACTTGTTCGGCTGGCGTTCGGAGAGTCGCGTTTTTCAGAATTGTATTGAGATCGTTTTCCACAGAGCTCAGATGTCAAAGCACAGCAGCAGCTCTCCACAGCGATCCTCTATAGCGCCCTTTCTCCCGCAGCTCCGTCCTCATTGGAAGGAAGCAAGAGTGAAAGGCTGAAGTGAAATAGAGCGGGGACGAAGGCAGTGAAGAGAGAGAACGTGGGAAGAAGAGAAAAACGCAAGGGAAAAAAAGCAGCGTCGTAAAAGAGGTGACGGAGCTGTCCTCTCAATAAGAAGGGTGCCAGCGAGCCTTGCTCTCGCTTACGGCCACACCCCCTTGAGCACGCCTGATCTCGTCTGATCTCGGAAGCTAAACAGGGATGGGCCTGGTTAGTACTTGGATGGGAGACCGCCTGGGAATACCAGGTGCTGTAAGCTTTTAAGCGCAGGAGGCGCCCTATCCCCGCTCGCTCGCTCATTCCCCTGTTCACACGTGCAGTGCGGCTTGTCCGTCTGTTTATTTGTCAGCTTTGGCGAGACACGGGTGCTTGTGTATTAGCGTGAGCGTTTTTTATTCTGATCAGGAACAGTTTAACAAGTCCGCAAAGAATCGAGGGAAGGTTTATCGCCAGCTGAATAGAGACACAGCGCTTCGGCTGTGGAGACTTGTTCGGCTGGCGTTCGGAGAGTCGCGTTTTTCAGAATTGTATTGAGATCGTTTTCCACAGAGCTCAGATGTCAAAGCACAGCAGCAGCTCTCCACAGCGATCCTCTATAGCGCCCTTTCTCCCGCAGCTCCGTCCTCATTGGAAGGAAGCAAGAGTGAAAGGCTGAAGTGAAATAGAGCGGGGACGAAGGCAGTGAAGAGAGAGAACGTGGGAAGAAGAGAAAAACGCAAGGGAAAAAAAGCAGCGTCGTAAAAGAGGTGACGGAGCTGTCCTCTCAATAAGAAGGGTGCCAGCGAGCCTTGCTCTCGCTTACGGCCACACCCCCTTGAGCACGCCTGATCTCGTATGATCTCGGAAGCTAAACAGGGATGGGCCTGGTTAGTACTTGGATGGGAGACCGCCTGGGAATACCAGGTGCTGTAATCTTTTAAGCGCAGGAGGCGCCCTATCCCCGCTCGCTCGCTCATTCCCCTGTTCACACGTGCAGTGCGGCTTGTCCGTCTGTTTATTTGTCAGCTTTGGCGAGACACGGGTGCTTGTGTTTTAGCGTGAGCGTTTTTTATTCTGATCAGGAACAGTTTAACAAGTCCGCAAAGAATCGAGGGAAGGTTTATCGCCAGCTGAATAGAGACACAGCGCTTCGGCTGTGGAGACTTGTTCGGCTGGCGTTCGGAGAGTCGCGTTTTTCAGAATTGTATTGAGATCGTTTTCCACAGAGCTCAGATGTCAAAGCACAGCAGCAGCTCTCCACAGCGATCCTCTATAGCGCCCTATCTCCCGCAGCTCCGTCCTCATTGGAAGGAAGCAAGAGTGAAAGGCTGAAGTGAAATAGAGCGGGGACGAAGGCAGTGAAGAGAGAGAACGTGGGAAGAAGAGAAAAACGCAAGGGAAAAAAAGCAGCGTCGTAAAAGAGGTGACGGAGCTGTCCTCTCAATAAGAAGGGTGCCAGCGAGCCTTGCTCTCGCTTACGGCCACACCCCCTTGAGCACGCCTGATCTCGTCTGATCTCGGAAGCTAAACAGGGATGGGCCTGGTTAGTACTTGGATGGGAGACCGCCTGGGAATGCCAGGTGCTGCAAGCTTTTAAGCGCAGGAGGCGCCCTATCCCCGCTCGCTCGCTCATTCCCCTGTTCACACGTGCAGTGCGGCTTGTCCGTCTGTTTATTTGTCAGCTTTGGCGAGACACGGGTGCTTGTGTATTAGCGTGAGCGTTTTTTATTCTGATCAGGAACAGTTTTACAAGTCCGCAAAGGATCGAGGAAAGGTTTATCGCCAGCTGAAAAGAGACACAGCGCTTCGGCTGTGGAGACTTGTTCGGCTGGCGTTCGGAGAGTCGCGTTTTTCAGAATTGTATTGAGATCGTTTTCCACAGAGCTCAGATGTCAAAGCACAGCAGCAGCTCTCCACAGCGATCCTCTATAGCGCCCTTTCTCCCGCAGCTCCGTCCTCATTGGAAGGAAGCAAGAGTGAAAGGCTGAAGTGAAATAGAGCGGGGACGAAGGCAGTGAAGAGAGAGAACGTGGGAAGAAGAGAAAAACGCAAGGGAAAAAAAGCAGCGTCGTAAAAGAGGTGACGGAGCTGTCCTCTCAATAAGAAGGGTGCCAGCGAGCCTTGCTCTCGCTTACGGCCACACCCCCTTGAGCACACCTGATCTCGTCTAATCTCGGAAGCTAAACAGGGATGGGCCTGGTTAGTACTTGGATGGGAGACCGCCTGGGAATACCAGGTGCTGTAAGCTTTTAAGCGCAGGAGACGCCCTATCCCCGCTCGCTCGCTCATTCCCCTGTTCACACGTGCAGTGCGGCTTGTCCGTCTGTTTATTTGTCAGCTTTGGCGAGACACGGGTGCTTGTGTATTAGCGTGAGCGTTTTTTATTCTGATCATGAACAGTTTTACAAGTCCGCAAAGGATCGAGGAAAGGTTTATCGCCAGCTGAAAAGAGACACAGCGCTTCGGCTGTGGAGACTTGTTCGGCTGGCGTTCGGAGAGTCGCGTTTTTCAGAATTGTATTGAGATCGTTTTCCACAGAGCTCAGATGTCAAAGCACAGCAGCAGCTCTCCACAGCGATCCTCTATAGCACCCTTTCTCCCGCAGCTCCGTCCTCATTGGAAGGAAGCAAGAGTGAAAGGCTGAAGTGAAATAGAGCGGGGACGAAGGCAGTGAAGAGAGAGAACGTGGGAAGAAGAGAAAAACGCAAGGGAAAAAAAGCAGCGTCGTAAAAGAGGTGACGGAGCTGTCCTCTCAATAAGAAGGGTGCCAGCGAGCCTTGCTCTCGCTTACGGCCACACCCCCTTGAGCACGCCTGATCTCGTCTGATCTCGTAAGCTAAACAGGGATGGGCCTGGTTAGTACTTGGATGGGAGACCGCCTGGGAATACCAGGTGCTGTAAGCTTTTAAGCGCAGGAGGCGCCCTATCCCCGCTCGCTCGCTCATTCCCCTGTTCACACGTGCAGTGCGGCTTGTCCGTCTGTTTATTTGTCAGCTTTGGCGAGACACGGGTGCTTGTGTATTAGCGTGAGCGTTTTTTATTCTGATCAGGAACAGTTTAACAAGTCCGCAAAGGATCGAGGAAAGGTTTATCGCCAGCTGAAAAGAGACACAGCGCTTCGGCTGTGGAGACTTGTTCGGCTGGCGTTCGGAGAGTCGCGTTTTTCAGAATTGTATTGAGATCGTTTTCCACAGAGCTCAGATGTCAAAGCACAGCAGCAGCTCTCCACAGCGATCCTCTATAGCGCCCTTTCTCCCGCAGCTCCGTCCTCATTGGAAGGAAGCAAGAGTGAAAGGCTGAAGTGAAATAGAGCGGGGACGAAGGCAGTGAAGAGAGAGAACGTGGGAAGAAGAGAAAAATGCAAGGGAAAAAAAGCAGCGTCGTAAAAGAGGTGACGGAGCTGTCCTCTCAATAAGAAGGGTGCCAGCGAGCCTTGCTCTCGCTTACGGCCACACCACCTTGAGCATGCCTGATCTCGTCTGATCTCGGAAGCTAAACAGGGATGGGCCTGGTTAGTACTTGGATGGGAGACCGCCTGGGAATACCAGGTGCTGTAAGCTTTTAAGCGCAGGAGCCGCCCTATCCCCGCTCGCTCGCTCATTCCCCTGTTCACACGTGCAGTGCGGCTTGTCCGTCTCTTTATTTGTCAGCTTTGGCGAGACACGGGTGCTTGTGTATTAGCGTGAGCGTTTTTTATTCTGATCAGGAACAGTTTTACAAGTCCGCAAAGAATCGAGGGAAGGTTTATCGCCAGCTGAAAAGAGACACAGCGCTTCGGCTGTGGAGACTTGTTCGGCTGGCGTTCGGAGAGTCGCGTTTTTCAGAATTGTATTGAGATCGTTTTCCACAGAGCTCAGATGTCAAAGCACAGCAGCAGCTCTCCACAGCGATCCTCTATAGCACCCTTTCTCCCGCAGCTCCGTCCTCATTGGAAGGAAGCAAGAGTGAAAGGCTGAAGTGAAATAGAGCGGGGACGAAGGCAGTGAAGAGAGAGAACGTGGGAAGAAGAGAAAAACGCAAGGGAAAAAAAGCAGCGTCGTAAAAGAGGTGACGGAGCTGTCCTCTCAATAAGAAGGGTGCCAGCGAGCCTTGCTCTCGCTTACGGCCACACCCCCTTGAGCACGCCTGATCTCGTCTGATCTCGTAAGCTAAACAGGGATGGGCCTGGTTAGTACTTGGATGGGAGACCGCCTGGGAATACCAGGTGCTGTAAGCTTTTAAGCGCAGGAGGCGCCCTATCCCCGCTCGCTCGCTCATTCCCCTGTTCACACGTGCAGTGCGGCTTGTCCGTCTCTTTATTTGTCAGCTTTGGCGAGACACGGGTGCTTGTGTATTAGCGTGAGCGTTTTTTATTCTGATCAGGAACAGTTTTACAAGTCCGCAAAGGATCGAGGAAAGGTTTATCGCCAGCTGAAAAGAGACACAGCGCTTCGGCTGTGGAGACTTGTTCGGCTGGCGTTCGGAGAGTCGCGTTTTTCAGAATTGTATTGAGATCGTTTTCCACAGAGCTCAGATGTCAAAGCACAGCAGCAGCTCTCCACAGCGATCCTCTATAGCGCCCTTTCTCCCGCAGCTCCGTCCTCATTGGAAGGAAGCAAGAGTGAAAGGCTGAAGTGAAATAGAGCGGGGACGAAGGCAGTGAAGAGAGAGAACGTGGGAAGAAGAGAAAAACGCAAGGGAAAAAAAGCAGCGTCGTAAAAGAGGTGACGGAGCTGTCCTCTCAATAAGAAGGGTGCCAGCGAGCCTTGCTCTCGCTTACGGCCACACCCCCTTGAGCACGCCTGATCTCGTCTGATCTTGGAAGCTAAACAGGGATGGGCCTGGTTAGTACTTGGATGGGAGACCGCCTGGGAATACCAGGTGCTGCAAGCTTTTAAGCGCAGGAGGCGCCCTATCCCCGCTCGCTCGCTCATTCCCCTGTTCACACGTGCAGTGCGGCTTGTCCGTCTGTTTATTTGTCAGCTTTGGCGAGACACGGGTGCTTGTGTATTAGCGTGAGCGTTTTTTATTCTGATCAGGAACAGTTTTACAAGTCCGCAAAGGATCGAGGAAAGGTTTATCGCCAACTGAAAAGAGACACAGCGCTTCGGCTGTGGAGACTTGTTCGGCTGGCGTTCGGAGAGTCGCGTTTTTCAGAATTGTATTGAGATCGTTTTCCACAGAGCTCAGATGTCAAAGCACAGCAGCAGCTCTCCACAGCGATCCTCTATAGCGCCCTTTCTCCCGCAGCTCCGTCCTCATTGGAAGGAAGCAAGAGTGAAAGGCTGAAGTGAAATAGAGCGGGGACGAAGGCAGTGAAGAGAGAGAACGTGGGAAGAAGAGAAAAACGCAAGGGAAAAAAAGCAGCATCGTAAAAGAGGTGACGGAGCTGTCCTCTCAATAAGAAGGGTGCCAGCGAACCTTGCTCTCGCTTACGGCCACACCCCCTTGAGCACGCCTGATCTCGTCTGATCTCGTAAGCTAAACAGGGATGGGCCTGGTTAATACTTGGATGGGAGACCGCCTGGGAATACCAGGTGCTGTAAGCTTTTAAGCGCAGGAGGCGCCCTATCCCCGCTCGCTCGCTCATTCCCCTGTTCACACGTGCAGTGCGGCTTGTCCGTCTGTTTATTTGTCAGCTTTGGCGAGACACGGGTGCTTGTGTATTAGCGTGAGCGTTTTTTATTCTGATCATGAACAGTTTAACAAGTCCGCAAAGGATCGAGGAAAGGTTTATCGCCAGCTGAAAAGAGACACAGCGCTTCGGCTGTGGAGACTTGTTCGGCTGGCGTTCGGAGAGTCGCGTTTTTCAGAATTGTATTGAGATCGTTTTCAACAGAGCTCAGATGTCAAAGCACAGCAGCAGCTCTCCACAGCGATCCTCTATAGCGCCCTTTCTCCCGCAGCTCCGTCCTCATTGGAAGGAAGCAAGAGTGAAAGGCTGAAGTGAAATAGAGCGGGGATGAAGGCAGTGAAGAGAGAGAACGTGGGAAGAAGAGAAAAACGCAAGGGAAAAAAAGCAGCGTCGTAAAAGAGGTGACGGAGCTGTCCTCTCAATAAGAAGGGTGCCAGCGAGCCTTGCTCTTGCTTACGGCCACACCCCCTTGAGCACGCCTGATTTCGTCTGATCTCGGAAGCTAAACAGGGATGGGCCTGGTTAGTACTTGGATGGGAGACCGCCTGGGAATACCAGGTGCTGTAAGCTTTTAAGCGCAGGAGGCGCCCTATCCCTGCTCGCTCGCTCATTCCCCTGTTCACACGTGCAGTGCAGCTTGTCCGTCTGTTTATTTGTCAGCTTTGGCGAGACACGGGTGCTTGTGTATTAGCGTGAGCGTTTTTTATTCTGATCAGGAACAGTTTTACAAGTCCGCAAAGGATCGAGGAAAGGTTTATCGCCAGCTGAAAAGAGACACAGCGCTTCGGCTGTGGAGACTTGTTCGGCTGGCGTTCGGAGAGTCGCGTTTTTCAGAATTGTATTGAGATCGTTTTCCACAGAGCTCAGATGTCAAAGCACAGCAGCAGCTCTCCACAGCGATCCTCTATAGTGCCCTATCTCCCGCAGCTCCGTCCTCATTGGAAGGAAGCAAGAGTGAAAGGCTGAAGTGAAATAGAGCGGGGACGAAGGCAGTGAAGAGAGAGAACGTGGGAAGAAGAGAAAAACGCAAGGGAAAAAAAGCAGCGTCGTAAAAGAGGTGACGGAGCTGTCCTCTCAATAAGAAGGGTGCCAGCGAGCCTTGCTCTCGCTTACGGCCACAGCACGTTGAGCATGCCTGATCTCGTCTGATCTCGGAAGCTAAACAGGGATGGGCCTGGTTAGTACTTGGATGGGAGACCGCCTGGGAATACCAGGTGCTGTAAGCTTTTAAGCGCAGGAGGCGCCCTATCCCCGCTCGCTCGCTCATTCCCCTGTTCACACGTGCAGTGCGGCTTGTCCGTCTCTTTATTTGTCAGCTTTGGCGAGACACGGGTGCTTGTGTATTAGCGTGAGTGTTTTTTATTCTGATCAGGAACAGTTTTACAAGTCCGCAAAGGATCGAGGAAAGGTTTATCGCCAGCTGAAAAGAGACACAGCGCTTCGGCTGTGGAGACTTGTTCGGCTGGCGTTCGGAGAGTCGCGTTTTTCAGAATTGTATTGAGATCGTTTTCCACAGAGCTCAGATGTCAAAGCACAGCAGCAGCTCTCCACAGCGATCCTCTATAGCGCCCTTTCTCCCGCAGCTCCGTCCTCATTGGAAGGAAGCAAGAGTGAAAGGCTGAAGTGAAATAGAGCGGGGACGAAGGCAGTGAAGAGAGAGAACGTGGGAAGAAGAGAAAAACGCAAGGGAAAAAAAGCAGCGTCGTAAAAGAGGTGACGGAGCTGTCCTCTCAATAAGAAGGGTGCCAGCGAGCCTTGCTCTCGCTTACGGCCACACCCCCTTGAGCACGCCTGATCTCATCTGATCTCGGAAGCTAAACAGGGATGGGCCTGGTTAGTACTTGGATGGGAGACCGCCTGGGAATACCAGGTGCTGTAAGCTTTTAAGCGCAGGAGGCGCCCTATCCCCGCTCGCTCGCTCATTCCCCTGTTCACACGTGCAGTGCGGCTTGTCCGTCTGTTTATTTGTCAGCTTTGGCGAGACACGGGTGCTTGTGTATTAGCGTGAGCGTTTTTTATTCTGATCAGGAACAGTTTTACAAGTCCGCAAAGGATCGAGGAAAGGTTTATCGCCAGCTGAAAAGAGACACAGCGCTTCAGCTGTGGAGACTTGTTCAGCTGGCGTTCGGAGAGTCGCGTTTTTCAGAATTGTTTTGAGATCGTTTTCCACAGAGCTCAGATGTCAAAACACAGCAGCAGCTCTCCACAGCGATCCTCTATAGCGCCCTTTCTCCCGCAGCTCCGTCCTCATTGGAAGGAAGCAAAAGTGAAAGGCTGAAGTGAAATAGAGCGGGGACGAAGGCAGTGAAGAGAGAGAACGTGGAAAGAAGAGAAAAACGCAAGGGAAAAAGAGCAGCGTCATAAAAGAGGTGACGGAGCTGTCCTCTCAATAAGAAGGGTGCCAGCGAGCCTTGCTCTCGCTTACAGCCACACCCCCTTGAGCACGCCTGATCTCGTCTGATCTCGGAAGCTAAACAGGGATGGGCCTGGTTAGTACTTGGATGGAGACCGCCTGGGAGTACCATGTGCTGTAAGCTTTTAAGCGCAGGAGGCGCCCTATCCCCGCTCGCTCGCTCATTCCCCTGTTCACACGTGCAGTGCGGCTTGTCCGTCTGTTTATTTGTCAGCTTTGGCGAGACACGGGTGCTTGTGTATTAGCTTGAGCGTTTTTTATTCTGATCAGGAACAGTTTTACAAGTCCGCAAAGGATCGAGGAAAGGTTTATCGCCAGCTGAAAAGAGACACAGCGCTTCGGCTGTGGAGACTTGTTCGGCTGGCGTTCGGAGAGTCGCGTTTTTCAGAATTGTATTGAGATCGTTTTCCACAGAGCTCAGATGTCAAAGCACAGCAGCAGCTCTCCACAGCGATCCTCTATAGCGCCCTTTCTCCCGCAGCTCCGTCCTCATTGGAAGGAAGCAAGAGTGAAAGGCTGAAGTGAAATAGAGCGGGGACGAAGGCAGTGAAGAGAGAGAACGTGGGAAGAAGAGAAAAACGCAAGGGAAAAAAAGCAGCGTCGTAAAAGAGGTGACGGAGCTGTCCTCTCAATAAGAAGGGTGCCAGCGAGCCTTGCTCTCGCTTACGGCCACACCCCCTTGAGCACGCCTGATCTCATCTGATCTCGGAAGCTAAACAGGGATGGGCCTGGTTAGTACTTGGATGGGAGACCGCCTGGGAATACCAGGTGCTGTAAGCTTTTAAGCGCAGGAGGCGCCCTATCCCCGCTCGCTCGCTCATTCCCCTGTTCACACGTGCAGTGCGGCTTGTCCGTCTGTTTATTTGTCAGCTTTGGCGAGACACGGGTGCTTGTGTATTAGCGTGAGCGTTTTTTATTCTGATCAGGAACAGTTTTACAAGTCCGCAAAGGATCGAGGAAAGGTTTATCGCCAGCTGAAAAGAGACACAGCGCTTCAGCTGTGGAGACTTGTTCAGCTGGCGTTCGGAGAGTCGCGTTTTTCAGAATTGTTTTGAGATCGTTTTCCACAGAGCTCAGATGTCAAAACACAGCAGCAGCTCTCCACAGCGATCCTCTATAGCGCCCTTTCTCCCGCAGCTCCGTCCTCATTGGAAGGAAGCAAAAGTGAAAGGCTGAAGTGAAATAGAGCGGGGACGAAGGCAGTGAAGAGAGAGAACGTGGGAAGAAGAGAAAAACGCAAGGGAAAAAGAGCAGCGTCATAAAAGAGGTGACGGAGCTGTCCTCTCAATAAGAAGGGTGCCAGCGAGCCTTGCTCTCGCTTACGGCCACACCCCCTTGAGCACGCCTGATCTCGTCTGATCTCGGAAGCTAAACAGGGATGGGCCTGGTTAGTACTTGGATGGAGACCGCCTGGGAGTACCATGTGCTGTAAGCTTTTAAGCGCAGGAGGCGCCCTATCCCCGCTCGCTCGCTCATTCCCCTGTTCACACGTGCAGTGCGGCTTGTCCGTCTGTTTATTTGTCAGCTTTGGCGAGACACGGGTGCTTGTGTATTAGCTTGAGCGTTTTTTATTCTGATCAGGAACAGTTTTACAAGTCCGCAAAGGATCGAGGAAAGGTTTATCGCCAGCTGAAAAGAGACACAGCGCTTCGGCTGTGGAGACTTGTTCGGCTGGCGTTCGGAGAGTCGCGTTTTTCAGAATTGTATTGAGATCGTTTTCCACAGAGCTCAGATGTCAAAGCACAGCAGCAGCTCTCCACAGCGATCCTCTATAGCGCCCTTTCTCCCGCAGCTCCGTCCTCATTGGAAGGAAGCAAGAGTGAAAGGCTGAAGTGAAATAGAGCGGGGACGAAGGCAGTGAAGAGAGAGAACGTGGGAAGAAGAGAAAAACGCAAGGGAAAAAAAGCAGCGTCGTAAAAGAGGTGACGGAGCTGTCCTCTCAATAAGAAGGGTGCCAGCGAGCCTTGCTCTCGCTTACGGCCACACCCCCTTGAGCACGCCTGATCTCATCTGATCTCGGAAGCTAAACAGGGATGGGCCTGGTTAGTACTTGGATGGGAGACCGCCTGGGAATACCAGGTGCTGTAAGCTTTTAAGCGCAGGAGGCGCCCTATCCCCGCTCGCTCGCTCATTCCCCTGTTCACACGTGCAGTGCGGCTTGTCCGTCTGTTTATTTGTCAGCTTTGGCGAGACACGGGTGCTTGTGTATTAGCGTGAGCGTTTTTTATTCTGATCAGGAACAGTTTAACAAGTCCGCAAAGGATCGAGGAAAGGTTTATCGCCAGCTGAAAAGAGACACAGCGCTTCGGCTGTGGAGACTTGTTCGGCTGGCGTTCGGAGAGTCGCGTTTTTCAGAATTGTATTGAGATCGTTTTCCACAGAGCTCAGATGTCAAAGCACAGCAGCAGCTCTCCACAGCGATCCTCTATAGCGCCCTTTCTCCCGCAGCTCCGTCCTCATTGGAAGGAAGCAAGAGTGAAAGGCTGAAGTGAAATAGAGCGGGGACGAAGGCAGTGAAGAGAGAGAACGTGGGAAGAAGAGAAAAACGCAAGGGAAAAAAAGCAGCGTCGTAAAAGAGGTGACGGAGCTGTCCTCTCAATAAGAAGGGTGCCAGCGAGCCTTGCTCTCGCTTACGGCCACACCCCCTTGAGCACGCCTGATCTCATCTGATCTCGGAAGCTAAACAGGGATGGGCCTGGTTAGTACTTGGATGGGAGACCGCCTGGGAATACCAGGTGCTGTAAGCTTTTAAGCGCAGGAGGCGCCCTATCCCCGCTCGCTCGCTCATTCCCCTGTTCACACGTGCAGTGCGGCTTGTCCGTCTGTTTATTTGTCAGCTTTGGCGAGACACGGGTGCTTGTGTATTAGCGTGAGCGTTTTTTATTCTGATCAGGAACAGTTTTACAAGTCCGCAAAGGATCGAGGAAAGGTTTATCGCCAGCTGAAAAGAGACACAGCGCTTCAGCTGTGGAGACTTGTTCAGCTGGCGTTCGGAGAGTCGCGTTTTTCAGAATTGTTTTGAGATCGTTTTCCACAGAGCTCAGATGTCAAAACACAGCAGCAGCTCTCCACAGCGATCCTCTATAGCGCCCTTTCTCCCGCAGCTCCGTCCTCATTGGAAGGAAGCAAAAGTGAAAGGCTGAAGTGAAATAGAGCGGGGACGAAGGCAGTGAAGAGAGAGAACGTGGGAAGAAGAGAAAAACGCAAGGGAAAAAGAGCAGCGTCATAAAAGAGGTGACGGAGCTGTCCTCTCAATAAGAAGGGTGCCAGCGAGCCTTGCTCTCGCTTACGGCCACACCCCCTTGAGCACGCCTGATCTCGTCTGATCTCGGAAGCTAAACAGGGATGGGCCTGGTTAGTACTTGGATGGAGACCGCCTGGGAGTACCATGTGCTGTAAGCTTTTAAGCGCAGGAGGCGCCCTATCCCCGCTCGCTCGCTCATTCCCCTGTTCACACGTGCAGTGCGGCTTGTCCGTCTGTTTATTTGTCAGCTTTGGCGAGACACGGGTGCTTGTGTATTAGCTTGAGCGTTTTTTATTCTGATCAGGAACAGTTTTACAAGTCCGCAAAGGATCGAGGAAAGGTTTATCGCCAGCTGAAAAGAGACACAGCGCTTCGGCTGTGGAGACTTGTTCGGCTGGCGTTCGGAGAGTCGCGTTTTTCAGAATTGTATTGAGATCGTTTTCCACAGAGCTCAGATGTCAAAGCACAGCAGCAGCTCTCCACAGCGATCCTCTATAGCGCCCTTTCTCCCGCAGCTCCGTCCTCATTGGAAGGAAGCAAGAGTGAAAGGCTGAAGTGAAATAGAGCGGGGACGAAGGCAGTGAAGAGAGAGAACGTGGGAAGAAGAGAAAAACGCAAGGGAAAAAAAGCAGCGTCGTAAAAGAGGTGACGGAGCTGTCCTCTCAATAAGAAGGGTGCCAGCGAGCCTTGCTCTCGCTTACGGCCACACCCCCTTGAGCACGCCTGATCTCATCTGATCTCGGAAGCTAAACAGGGATGGGCCTGGTTAGTACTTGGATGGGAGACCGCCTGGGAATACCAGGTGCTGTAAGCTTTTAAGCGCAGGAGGCGCCCTATCCCCGCTCGCTCGCTCATTCCCCTGTTCACACGTGCAGTGCGGCTTGTCCGTCTGTTTATTTGTCAGCTTTGGCGAGACACGGGTGCTTGTGTATTAGCGTGAGCGTTTTTTATTCTGATCAGGAACAGTTTTACAAGTCCGCAAAGGATCGAAGAAAGGTTTATCGCCAGCTGAAAAGAGACACAGCGCTTCGGCTGTGGAGACTTGTTCGGCTGGCGTTCGGAGGGTCGCGTTTTTCAGAATTGTATTGAGATCGTTTTCCACAGAGCTCAGATGTCAATGCACAGCAGCAGCTCTCCACAGCGATCCTCTATAGCGCCCTTTCTCCCGCAGCTCTGTCCTCATTGGAAGGAAGCAAGAGTGAAAGGCTGAAGTGAAATAGAGCGGGGACGAAGGCAGTGAAGAGAGAGAACGTGGGAAGAAGAGAAAAACGCAAGGGAAAAAGAGCAGCGTCGTAAAAGAGGTGACGGAGCTGTCCTCTCAATAAGAAGGGTGCCAGCGAGCCTTGCTCTCGCTTACGGCCACAACCCCTTGAGCACGCCTGATCTCGTCTGATCTCGGAAGCTAAACAGGGATGGGCCTGGTTAGTACTTGGATGGGAGACCGCCTGGGAATACCAGGTGCTGTAAGCTTTTAAGCGCAGGAGGCGCCCTATCCCCGCTCGCTCGCTCATTCCCCTGTTCACACGTGCAGTGCGGCTTGTCCGTCTGTTTATTTGTCAGCTTTAGCGAGACACGGGTGCTTGTGTATTAGCGTGAGCGTTTTTTATTCTGATCAGGAACAGTTTAACAAGTCCGCAAAGGATCGAGGAAAGGTTTATCGCCAGCTGAAAAGAGACACAGCGCTTCGGCTGTGGAGACTTGTTCGGCTGGCGTTCGGAGAGTCGCGTTTTTCAGAATTGTATTGAGATAGTTTTCATCAGAGCTCAGATGTCAAAGCACAGCAGCAGCTCTCCACAGCGATCCTCTATAGCGCCCTTTCTCCCGCAGCTCCGTCCTCATTGGAAGGAAGCAAGAGTGAAAGGCTGAAGTGAAATAGAGCGGGGATGAAGGCAGTGAAGAGAGAGAACGTGGGAAGAAGAGAAAAACGCAAGTGAAAAAAAGCAGCGTCGTAAAAGAGGTGACGGAGCTGTCCTCTCAATAAGAAGGGTGCAAGCGAGCCTTGCTCTCGCTTACGGCCACAACCCCTTGAGCACGCCTGATCTCGTCTGATCTCGGAAGCTAAAAAGGGATGGGCCTGGTTAGTACTTGGATGGGAGACCGCCTGGGAATGCCAGGTGCTGTAAGCTTTTAAGCGCAGGAGGCGCCCTATCCCTGCTCGCTCGCTCATTCCCCTGTTCACACGTGCAGTGCAGCTTGTCCGTCTGTTTATTTGTCAGCTTTGGCGAGACACGGGTGCTTGTGTATTAGCGTGAGCGTTTTTTATTCTGATCAGGAACAGTTTTACAAGTCCGCAAAGGATCGAGGAAAGGTTTATCGCCAGCTGAAAAGAGACACAGCGCTTCGGCTGTGGAGACTTGTTCGGCTGGCGTTCGGAGAGTCGCGTTTTTCAGAATTGTATTGAGATCGTTTTCCACAGAGCTCAGATGTCAATGCACAGCAGCAGCTCTCCACAGCGATCCTCTATAGCGCCCTTTCTCCCGCAGCTCTGTCCTCATTGGAAGGAAGCAAGAGTGAAAGGCTGAAGTGAAATAGAGCGGGGACGAAGGCAGTGAAGAGAGAGAACGTGGGAAGAAGAGAAAAACGCAAGGGAAAAAGAGCAGCGTCGTAAAAGAGGTGACGGAGCTGTCCTCTCAATAAGAAGGGTGCCAGCGAGCCTTGCTCTCGCTTACGGCCACAACCCCTTGAGCACGCCTGATCTCGTCTGATCTCGGAAGCTAAACAGGGATGGGCCTGGTTAGTACTTGGATGGGAGACCGCCTGGGAATACCAGGTGCTGTAAGCTTTTAAGCGCAGGAGGCGCCCTATCCCCGCTCGCTCGCTCATTCCCCTGTTCACACGTGCAGTGCGGCTTGTCCGTCTGTTTATTTGTCAGCTTTAGCGAGACACGGGTGCTTGTGTATTAGCGTGAGCGTTTTTTATTCTGATCAGGAACAGTTTAACAAGTCCGCAAAGGATCGAGGAAAGGTTTATCGCCAGCTGAAAAGAGACACAGCGCTTCGGCTGTGGAGACTTGTTCGGCTGGCGTTCGGAGAGTCGCGTTTTTCAGAATTGTATTGAGATAGTTTTCATCAGAGCTCAGATGTCAAAGCACAGCAGCAGCTCTCCACAGCGATCCTCTATAGCGCCCTTTCTCCCGCAGCTCCGTCCTCATTGGAAGGAAGCAAGAGTGAAAGGCTGAAGTGAAATAGAGCGGGGATGAAGGCAGTGAAGAGAGAGAACGTGGGAAGAAGAGAAAAACGCAAGTGAAAAAAAGCAGCGTCGTAAAAGAGGTGACGGAGCTGTCCTCTCAATAAGAAGGGTGCAAGCGAGCCTTGCTCTCGCTTACGGCCACAACCCCTTGAGCACGCCTGATCTCGTCTGATCTCGGAAGCTAAAAAGGGATGGGCCTGGTTAGTACTTGGATGGGAGACCGCCTGGGAATGCCAGGTGCTGTAAGCCTTTAAGCGCAGGAGGCGCCCTATCCCTGCTCGCTCGCTCATTCCCCTGTTCACACGTGCAGTGCAGCTTGTCCGTCTGTTTATTTGTCAGCTTTGGCGAGACACGGGTGCTTGTGTATTAGCGTGAGCGTTTTTTATTCTGATCAGGAACAGTTTTACAAGTCCGCAAAGGATCGAGGAAAGGTTTATCGCCAGCTGAAAAGAGACACAGCGCTTCGGCTGTGGAGACTTGTTCGGCTGGCGTTCGGAGAGTCGCGTTTTTCAGAATTGTATTGAGATCGTTTTCCACAGAGCTCAGATGTCAAAGCACAGCAGCAGCTCTCCACAGCGATCCTCTATAGCGCCCTTTCTCCCGCAGCTCCGTCCTCATTGGAAGGAAGCAAGAGTGAAAGGCTGAAGTGAAATAGAGCGGGGACGAAGGCAGTGAAGAGAGAGAACGTGGGAAGAAGAGAAAAACGCAAGGGAAAAAAAGCAGCGTCGTAAAAGAGGTGACGGAGCTGTCCTCTCAATAAGAAGGGTGCCAGCGAGCCTTGCTCTTGCTTACGGCCACACCACCTTGAGCACGCCTGATCTCGGAAGCTAAACAGGTATGAGCCTGGTTAGTACTTGGATGGGAGACCGCCTGGGAATACCAGGTGCTGTAAGCTTTTAAGCGCAGGAGGCGCCCTATCCCCGCTCGCTCGCTCATTCCCCTGTTCACACGTGCAGTGCGGCTTGTCCGTCTTTTTATTTGTCAGCTTTGGCGAGACACGGGTGCTTGTGTATTAGCGTGAGCGTTTTTTTGTTCTGATCAGGAACAGTTTAACAAGTCCGCAAAGAATCGAGGAAAGGTTTATCGCCAGCTGAAAAGAGACACAGCGCTTCGGCTGTGGAGACTTGTTCGGCTGGCGTTCGGAGAGTCGCGTTTTTCAGAATTGTATTGAGATCGTTTTCCACAGAGCTCAGATGTCAAAGCACAGCAGCAGCTCTCCACAGCGATCCTCTATAGCGCCCTTTCTCCCGCAGCTCCGTCCTCATTGGAAGGAAGCAAGAGTGAAAGGCTGAAGTGAAATAGAGCGGGGACGAAGGCAGTGAAGAGAGAGAACGTGGGAAGAAGAGAAAAACGCAAGAGAAAAAGAGCAGCGTCATAAAAGAGGTGACGGAGCTGTCCTCTCAATAAGAAGGGTGCCAGCGAGCCTTGCTTTTGCTTACGGCCACACCCCCTTGAGCACGCCTGATCTCGTCTGATCTCGGAAGCTAAACAGGGATGGGCCTGGTTAGTACTTGGATGGGAGACCGCCTGGGAATACCAGGTGCTGTAAGCTTTTAAGCGCAGGAGGCGCCCTATGCCCGCTCGCTCGCTCATTCCCCTGTTCACACGTGCAGTGCGGCTTGTCCGTCTGTTTATTTGTCAGCTTTGGCGAGACACGGGTGCTTGTGTATTAGCGTGAGCGTTTTTTATTCTGATCAGGAACAGTTTTACAAGTCCGCAAAGGATCGAAGAAAGGTTTATCGCCAGCTGAAAAGAGACACAGCGCTTCGGCTGTGGAGATTGTTCGGCTGGCGTTCGGAGAGTCGCGTTTTTCAGAATTGTATTGAGATCGTTTTCCACAGAACTCAGATGTCAAAGCACAGCAGCAGCTCTCCACAGCGATCCTCTATAGCGCCCTTTCTCCCGCAGCTCCGTCCTCATTGGAAGGAAGCAAGAGTGAAAGGCTGAAGTGAAATAGAGCGGGGACGAAGGCAGTGAAGAGAGAGAACGTGGGAAGAAGAGAAAAACGCAAGGGAAAAAAAGCAGCGTTGTAAAAGAGGTGATGGAGCTGTCCTCTCAATAAGAAGGGTGCCAGCGAACCTTGCTCTTGCTTGCGGCCACACCCCCTTGAGCACGCCTGATCTCGTCTGATCTCGAAAGCTAAATAGGGATGGGCCTGGTTAGTACTTGGATGGGAGACCGCCTGGGAATACCAGATGCTGTAAGCTTTTAAGCGCAGGAGGCGCCCTATCCCCGCTCGCTCGCTCATTCCCCTGTTCACACGTGCAGTGCGGCTTGTCCGTCTGTTTATTTGTCAGCTTTGGCGAGACACGGGTGCTTGTGTATTAGCGTGAGCGTTTTTTATTCTGATCAGGAACAGTTTTACAAGTCCGCAAAGGATCGAGGAAAGGTTTATCGCCAGCTGAAAAGAGACACAGCGCTTCGGCTGTGGAGACTTGTTCGGCTGGCGTTCGGAGAGTCGCGTTTTTCAGAATTGTATTGAGATCGTTTTCCACAGAGCTCAGATGTCAAAGCACAGCAGCAGCTCTCCACAGCGATCCTCTATAGCGCCCTTTCTCCCGCAGCTCCGTCCTCATTGGAAGGAAGCAAGAGTGAAAGGCTGAAGTGAAATAGAGCGGGGACGAAGGCAGTGAAGAGAGAGAACGTGGGAAGAAGAGAAAAACGCAAGGGAAAAAAAGCAGCGTCGTAAAAGAGGTGACGGAGCTGTCCTCTCAATAAGAAGGGTGCCAGCGAGCCTTGCTCTCGCTTACAGCCACACCCCCTTGAGCACACCTGATCTCGTCTGATCTCGGAAGCTAAACAGGGATGGGCCTGGTTAGTACCTGGATGGGAGACCGCCTGGGAATACCAGGTGCTGTAAGCTTTTAAGCGCAGGAGGCGCCCTATCCCCGCTCGCTCGCTCATTCCCCTGTTCACACGTGCAGTGCGGCTTGTCCGTCTGTTTATTTGTCAGCTTTGGCGGGACACGGGTGCTTGTGTATTAGCATGAGCGTTTTTTATTCTGATCAGGAACAGTTTAACAAGTCCGCAAAGGATCGAGGAAAGGTTTATCGCCAGCTAAAAAGAGACACAGCGCTTCGGCTGTGGAGACTTGTTCGGCTGGCGTTCGGAGAGTCAACTTTTTCAGAATTGTATTGAGATCGTTTTCAACAGAGCTCAGATGTCAAAGCACAGCAGCAGCTCTCCACAGCGATCCTCTATAGCGCCCTTTCTCCCGCAGCTCCGTCCTCATTGGAAGGAAGCAAGAGTGAAAGGCTGAAGTGAAATAGAGCGGGGATGAAGGCAGTGAAGAGAGAGAACGTGGGAAGAAGAGAAAAACGCAAGGGAAAAAAAGCAGCGTCGTAAAAGAGGTGACGGAGCTGTCCTCTCAATAAGAAGGGTGCCAGCGAGCCTTGCTCTCGCTTACGGCCACACCCCCTTGAGCACGCCTGATCTCGTCTGATCTCGGAAGCTAAACAGGGATGGGCCTGGTTAGTACTTGGATGGGAGACCGCCTGGGAATACCAGGTGCTGTAAGCTTTTAAGCGCAGGAGGCGCCTTATCCCCGCTCGCTCGCTCATTCCCCTGTTCACACGTGCAGTGCAGCTTGTCCGTCTGTTTATTTGTCAGCTTTGGCGAGACACGGGTGCTTGTGTATTAGCGTGAGCGTTTTTTATTCTGATCAGGAACAGTTTTACAAGTCAGCAAAGGATCGAGGAAAGGTTTATCGCCAGCTGAAAAGAGACACAGCGCTTCGGCTGTGGAGACTTGTTCGGCTGGCGTTCGGAGAGTCGCGTTTTTCAGAATTGTATTGAGATCGTTTTCCACAGAGCTCAGATGTCAAAGCACAGCAGCAGCTCTCCACAGCGATTTTCTATAGCGCCCTTTCTCCCGCAGCTCCGTCCTCATTGGAAGGAAGCAAGAGTGAAAGGCTGAAGTGAAATAGAGCGGGGACGAAGGCAGTGAAGAGAGAGAACGTGGGAAGAAGAGAAAAACGCAAGGGAAAAAAAGCAGCGTCGTAAAAGAGGTGACGGAGCTGTCCTCTCAATAAGAAGGGTGCCAGCGAGCCTTGCTCTCGCTTACGGCCACACCCCCTTGAGCACGCCTGATCTCGTCTGATCTCGGAAGCTAAACAGGGATGGGCCTGGTTAGTACTTGGATGGGAGACCGCCTGGGAATACCAGGTGCTGTAAGCTTTTAAGCGCAGGAGGCGCCCTATCCCCGCTCGCTCGCTCATTCCCCTGTTCACACGTGCAGTGCGGCTTGTCCGTCTGTTTATTTGTCAGCTTTGGCGAGACACGGGTGCTTGTGTATTAGCGTGAGCGTTTTTTATTCTGATCAGGAACAGTTTAACAAGTCCGCAAAGGATCGAGGAAAGATTTATCGCCAGCTGAAAAGAGACACAGCGCTTCGGCTGTGGAGACTTGTTCGGCTGGCGTTCGGAGAGTCGCGTTTTTCAGAATTGTATTGAGATCGTTTTCCACAGAGCTCAGATGTCAAAGCACAGCAGCAGCTCTCCACAGCGATCCTCTATAGCGCCCTTTCTCCCGCAGCTCCGTCCTCATTGGAAGGAAGCAAGAGTGAAAGGCTGAAGTGAAATAGAGCGGGGACGAAGGCAGTGAAGAGAGAGAACGTGGGAAGAAGTGAAAAACGCAAGGGAAAAAAAGCAGCGTCGTAA
>NC_090709.1:27146433-27148933 GCF_040954835.1 Lepisosteus oculatus | reverse complement strand
CTTGAGCACGCCTGATCTCGTCTGATCTCGGAAGCTAAACAGGGATGGGCCTGGTTAGTACTTGGATGGGAGACCGCCTGGGAATACCAGGTGCTGTAAGCTTTTAAGCGCAGGAGGCGCCCTATCCCCGCTCGCTCGCTCATTCCCCTGTTCACACGTGCAGTGCGGCTTGTCCGTCTGTTTATTTGTCAGCTTTGGCGAGACACGGGTGCTTGTGTATTAGCGTGAGCGTTTTTTATTCTGATCAGGAACAGTTTTACATGTCCGCAAAGGATCGAGGAAAGGTTTATCGCCAGCTGAAAAGAGACACAGCGCTTCGGCTGTGGAGACTTGTTCGGCTGGCGTTCGGAGAGTCGCGTTTTTCAGAATTGTATTGAGATCGTTTTCCACAGAGCTCAGATGTCAAAGCACAGCAGCAGCTCTCCACAGCGATCCTCTATAGCGCCCTTTCTCCCGCAGCTCCGTCCTCATTGGAAGGAAGCAAGAGTGAAAGGCTGAAGTGAAATAGAGCGGGGACGAAGGCAGTGAAGAGAGAGAACGTGGGAAGAAGAGAAAAACGCAAGAGAAAAAAAGCAGCGTCGTAAAAGAGGTGACGGAGCTGTCCTCTCAATAAGAAGGGTGCCAGCGAGCCTTGCTCTCGCTTACGGCCACACCCCCTTGAGCACGCCTGATCTTGTCTGATCTCGGAAGCTAAACAGGGATGGGCCTGGTTAGTACTTGGATGGGAGACCGCCTGGGAATACCAGGTGCTGTAAGCTATTAAGCGCAGGAGGCGCCCTATCCCCGCTCGCTCGCTCATTCCCCTGTTCACACGTGCAGTGCGGCTTGTCCGTCTGTTTATTTGTCAGCTTTGGCGAGACACGGGTGCTTGTGTATTAGCGTGAGCGTTTTTTATTCTGATCAGGAACAGTTTTACAAGTCCGCAAAGGATCGAGGAAAGGTTTATCGCCAGCTGAAAAGAGACACAGCGCTTCGGCTGTGGAGACTTGTTCGGCTGGCGTTCGGAGAGTCGCGTTTTTCAGAATTGTATTCAGATCGTTTTCCACAGAGCTCAGATGTCAAAGAACAGCAGCAGCTCTCCACAGCGATCCTCTATAGCGCCCTTTCTCCCGCAGCTCCGTCCTCATTGGAAGGAAGCAAGAGTGAAAGGCTGAAGTGAAATAGAGCGGGGACGAAGGCAGTGAAGAGAGAGAACGTGGAAAGAAGAGAAAAACGCAAGGGAAAAAAAGCAGCGTCGTAAAAGAGGTGACGGAGCTGTCCTCTCAATAAGAAGGGTGCCAGCGAGCCTTGCCCTTGCTTACGGCCACACCCCCTTGAGAACGCGTGATCTCGTCTGATCTCGGAAGCTAAACAGGGATGGGCCTGGTTAGTACTTGGATGGGAGACCGCCTGGGAATACCAGGTGCTGTAAGCTTTTAAGCGCAGGAGGTGCCCTATCCCCGCTCGCTCGCTCATTCCCCTGTTCACACGTGCAGTGCGGCTTGTCCGTCTATTTGTCAGCTTTGGCGAGACACGGGTGCTTGTGTATTAGCGTGAGCGTTTTTTATTCTGATCAGGAACAGTTTTACAAGTCCGCAAAGGATCGAGGAAAGGTTTATCGCCAGCTGAAAAGAGACACAGCGCTTCGGCTGTGGAGACTTGTTCGGCTGGCGTTCGGAGAGTCGCGTTTTTCAGAATTGTATTGAGATCGTTTTCCACAGAGCTCAGATGTCAAAGCACAGCAGCAGCTCTCCACAGCGATCCTCTATAGCGCCCTTTCTCCCGCAGCTCCGTCCTCATTGGAAGGAAGCAAGAGTGAAAGGCTGAAGTGAAATAGAGCGGGGACGAAGGCAGTGAAGAGAGAGAACGTGGGAAGAAGAGTAAAACGCAAGGGAAAAAAGCAGCGTCGTAAAAGAGGTGACGGAGCTGTCCTCTCAATAAGAAGGGTGCCAGCGAGCCTTGCTCTCGCTTACGGCCACACCCCCTTGAGCACGCCTGATCTCGTCTGATCTCGGAAGCTAAACAGGGATGGGCCTGGTTAGTACTTGGATGGGAGACCGCCTGGGAATACCAGGTGCTGTAAGCTTTTAAGCGCAGGAGGCGCCCTATCCCCGCTCGCTCGCTCATTCCCCTGTTCACACGTGCAGTGCGGCTTGTCCGTCTGTTTATTTGTCAGCTTTGGCGAGACACGGGTGCTTGTGTATTAGCGTGAGCGTTTTTTATTCTGATCAGGAACAGTTTTACAAGTCCGCAAAGGATCGAGGAAAGGTTTATCGCCAGCTGAAAAGAGACACAGCGCTTCGGCTGTGGAGACTTGTTCGGCTGGCGTTCGGAGAGTCGCGTTTTTCAGAATTGTATTGAGATCGTTTTCCACAGAGCTCAGATGTCAAAGCACAGCAGCAGCTCTCCACAGCGATCCTCTATAGCGCCCTTTCTCCCGCAGCTCCGTCCTCATTGGAAGGAAGCAAGAGTGAAAGGCTGAAGTGAAATAGAGCGGGGACGAAGGCAGTGAAGAGAGAGA
>NC_090709.1:26463246-26470746 GCF_040954835.1 Lepisosteus oculatus | reverse complement strand
GGTCTCCCATCCAAGTACTAACCAGGCCCATCCCTGTTTAGCTTCCGAGATCAGACGAGATCAGGCGTGCTCAAGGGGTGTGGCCACAAGCGAGAGCAAGGCTCGCTGGCACCCTTCTTATTGAGAGGACAGCTCCGTCACCTCTTTTACGACGCTGCTTTTTTTCCCTTGCGTTTTTCTCTTCTTCCCACGTTCTCTCTCTTCACTGCCTTCGTCCCCGCTCTATTTCACTTCAGCCTTTCACTCTTGCTTCCTTCCAATGAGGACGGAGCTGCGGGAGAAAGGGCGCTATAGAGGATCGCTGTGGAGAGCTGCTGCTGTGCTTTGACATCTGAGCTCTGTGGAAAACGATCTCAATACAATTCTGAAAAACGCGACTCTCCGAACGCCAGCCGAACAAGTCTCCACAGCCGAAGCGCTGTGTCTCTTTTCAGCTGGCGATAAACCTTTCCTCGATCCTTTGCGGACTTGTAAAACTGTTCCCGATCAGAATAAAAAACGCTCACGCTAATACACAAGCACCCGTGTCTCGCCAAAGCTGACAAATAAACAGACGGACAAGCCGCACTGCACGTGTGAACAGGGGAATGAGCGAGCGAGCGGGGATAGGGCACCTCCTGCGCTTAAAAGTTTACAGCACCTGGTATTCCCAGGCGGTCTCCCATCCAAGTACTAACCAGGCCCATCCCTGTTTAGCTTCCGAGATCAGACGAGATCAGGCGTGCTCAAGGGGGTGTGGCCGTAAGCGAGAGCAAGGCTCGCTGGCACCCTTCTTATTGAGAGGACAGCTCCGTCACCTCTTTTATGACGCTGCTTTTTTTCCCTTGCGTTTTTCTCTTCTTCCCACGTTCTCTCTCTTCACTGCCTTTGTCCCCGCTCTATTTCACTTCAGCCTTTCACTCTTGCTTCCTTCCAATGAGGACGGAGCTGCGGGAGAAAGGGCGCTATAGAGGATCGCTGTGGAGAGCTGCTGCTGTGCTTTGACATCTGAGCTCTGTGGAAAACGATCTCAATACAATTCTGAAAAACGCGACTCTCCGAACGCCAGCCGAACAAGTCTCCACAGCCGAAGCGCTGTGTCTCTTTTCAGCTGGCGATAAACCTTTCCTCGATCCTTTGCGGACTTGTTAAACTGTTCATGATCAGAATAAAAAACGCTCACGCTAATACACAAACATCCGTGTCTCGCCAAAGCTGACAAATAAACAGACGGACAAGCCGCACTGCACATGTGAACAGGGGAATGAGCGAGCGAGCGGGGATAGGGCGCCTCCTGCGCTTAAAAGCTTACAGCACCTGGTATTCCCAGGCGGTCTCCCATCCAAGTACTAACCAGGCCCATCCCTGTTTAGCTTCCGAGATCAGACGAGATCAGGCGTGCTCAAGGGGGTGTGGCCGTAAGCAAGAGCAAAGCTCGCTGGCACCCTTCTTATTGAGAGGACAGCTCCGTCACCTCTTTTACGACGCTGCTTTTTTTCCCTTGCGTTTTTCTCTACTTCCCACGTTCTCTCTCTTCACTGCCTTTGTCCCCGCTCTATTTCACTTCAGCCTTTCACTCTTGCTTCCTTCCAATGAGGACGGAGCTGCGGGAGAAAGGGCGCTATAGAGGATCGCTGTGGAGAGCTGCTGCTGTGCTTTGACATCTGAGCTCTGTGGAAAACGATCTCAATACAATTCTGAAAAACGCGACTCTCCGAACGCCAGCCGAACAAGTCTCCACAGCCGAAGCGCTGTGTCTCTTTTCAGCTGGCGATAAACCTTTCCTCGATCCTTTGCGGACTTGTTAAACTGTTCATGATCAGAATAAAAAACGCTCACGCTAATACACAAACATCCGTGTCTCGCCAAAGCTGACAAATAAACAGACGGACAAGCCGCACTGCACATGTGAACAGGGGAATGAGCGAGCGAGCGGGGATAGGGCGCCTCCTGCGCTTAAAAGCTTACAGCACCTGGTATTCCCAGGCGGTCTCCCATCCAAGTACTAACCAGGCCCATCCCTGTTTAGCTTCCGAGATCAGACGAGATCAGGCGTGCTCAAGGGGGTGTGGCCGTAAGCAAGAGCAAAGCTCGCTGGCACCCTTCTTATTGAGAGGACAGCTCCGTCACCTCTTTTACGACGCTGCTTTTTTTCCCTTGCGTTTTTCTCTACTTCCCACGTTCTCTCTCTTCACTGCCTTTGTCCCCGCTCTATTTCACTTCAGCCTTTCACTCTTGCTTCCTTCCAATGAGGACGGAGCTGCGGGAGAAAGGGCGCTATAGAGGATCGCTGTGGAGAGCTGCTGCTGTGCTTTGACATCTGAGCTCTGTGGAAAACGATCTCAATACAATTCTGAAAAACGCGACTCTCCGAACGCCAGCCGAACAAGTCTCCACAGCCGAAGCGCTGTGTCTCTTTTCAGCTGGCGATAAAACTTTCCTCGATCCTTTGCGGACTTGTTAAACTGTTCATGATCAGAATAAAAAACGCTCACGCTAATACACAAACACCCGTGTCTCGCCAAAGCTGACAAATAAACAGACGGACAAGCCGCACTGCACATGTGAACAGGGGAATGAGCGAGCGAGCGGGGATAGGGCGCCTCCTGCGCTTAAAAGCTTACAGCACCTGGTATTCCCAGGCGGTCTCCCATCCAAGTACTAACCAGGCCCATCCCTGTTTAGCTTCCGAGATCAGACGAGATCAGGCGTGCTCAAGGGGGTGTGGCCGTAAGCGAGAGCAAGGCTCGCTGGCACCCTTCTTATTGAGAGGACAGCTCCGTCACCTCTTTTACGACGCTGTTTTTTTTCCCTTGCGTTTTTCTCTTCTTCCCACGTTCTCTCTCTTCACTGCCTTCGTCCCCGCTCTATTTCACTTCAGCCTTTCACTCTTGCTTCCTTCCAATGAGGACGGAGCTGCGGGAGAAAGGGCGCTATAGAGGATCGCTGTGGAGAGCTGCTGCTGTGCTTTGACATCTGAGCTCTGTGGAAAACGATCTCAATACAATTCTGAAAAACGCGACTCTCCGAACGCCAGCCGAACAAGTCTCCACAGCCGAAGCGCTGTGTCTCTTTTCAGCTGGCGATAAACCTTTCCTCGATCCTTTGCGGACTTGTAAAACTGTTCCTGATCAGAATAAAAAACGCTCACGCTAATACACAAGCACCCGTGTCTCGCCAAAGCTGACAAATAAACAGACGGACAAGCCGCACTGCACGTGTGAACAGGGGAATGAGCGAGCGAGCGGGGATAGGGCGCCTCCTGCGCTTAAAAGCTTACAGCACCTGGTATTCCCAGGCGGTCTCCCATCCAAGTACTAACCAGGCCCATCCCTGTTTAGCTTCCGAGATCAGACGAGATCAGGCGTGCTCAAGGGGGTGTGGCCGTAAGCGAGAGCAAGGCTCGCTGGCACCCTTCTTATTGAGAGGACAGCTCCGTCACCTCTTTTATGACGCTGCTTTTTTTCCCTTGCGTTTTTCTCTTCTTCCCACGTTCTCTCTCTTCACTGCCTTCGTCCCCGCTCTATTTCACTTCAGCCTTTCACTCTTGCTTCCTTCCAATGAGGACGGAGCTGCGGGAGAAAGGGCGCTATAGAGGATCGCTGTGGAGAGCTGCTGCTGTGCTTTGACATCAGAGCTCTGTTGAAAACGATCTCAATACAATTCTGAAAAACGCGACTCTCCGAACGCCAGCCGAACAAGTCTCCACAGCCGAAGCGCTGTGTCTCTTTTCAGCTGGCGATAAACCTTTCCTCGATCCTTTGCGGACTTGTAAAACTGTTCCTGATCAGAATAAAAAACGCTCACGCTAATACACAAGCACCAGTGTCTCGCCAAAGCTGACAAATAAAGAGACGGACAAGCCGCACTGCACGTGTGAACAGGGGAATGAGCGAGCGAGCGGGGATAGGGCGCCTCCTGCGCTTAAAAGCGTACAGCACCTGGTATTCCCAGGCGGTCTCCCATCCAAGTACTAACCAGGCCCATCCCTGTTTAGCTTCCGAGATCAGACGAGATCAGGTGTGCTCAAGGGGGTGAGGCCATAAGCAAGAGCAAGGCTCGCTGGCACCCTTCTTATTGAGAGGACAGCTCCGTCACCTCTTTTACGACGCTGCTTTTTTTCCCTTGCGTTTTTCTCTTCTTCCCACGTTCTCTCTCTTCACTGCCTTCGTCCCCGCTCTATTTCACTTCAGCCTTTCACTCTTGCTTCCTTCCAATGAGGACGGAGCTGCGGGAGAAAGGGCGCTATAGAGGATCGCTGTGGAGAGCTGCTGCTGTGCTTTGACATCTGAGCTCTGTGGAAAACGATCTCAATACAATTCTGAAAAACGCGACTCTCCGAACGCCAGCCGAACAAGTCTCCACAGCCGAAGCGCTGTGTCTCTTTTCAGCTGGCGATAAACCTTTCCTCGATCCTTTGCGGACTTGTAAAACTGTTCCTGATCAGAATAAAAAACGCTCACGCTAATACACAAGCACCCGTGTCTCACCAAAGCTGACAAATAAACAGACGGACAAGCCGCACTTCACGTGTGAACAGGGGAATGAGCGAGCGAGCGGGGATAGGGCGCCTCCTGCGCTTAAAAGCTTACAGCACCTGGTATTCCCAGGCGGTCTCCCATCCAAGTACTAACCAGGCCCATCTCTGTTTAGTTTCCTAGATCAGACGAGATCAGGCGTGCTCAAGGGGGTGAGGCCATAAGCAAGAGCAAAGCTCGCTGGCACCCTTCTTATTGAGAGGACAGCTCCGTCACCTCTTTTATGAAGCTGCTCTTTTTCCCTTGCGTTTTTCTCTTCTTCCCACGTTCTCTCTCTTCACTGCCTTCGTCCCCGCTCTATTTCACTTCAGCCTTTCACTCTTGCTTCCTTCCAATGAGGACGGAGCTGCGGGAGAAAGGGCGCTATAGAGGATCGCTGTGGAGAGCTGCTGCTGTGCTTTGACATCTGAGCTCTGTGGAAAACGATCTCAATACAATTCTGAAAAACGCGACTCTCCGAACGCCAGCCGAACAAGTCTCCACAGCCGAAGCGCTGTGTCTCTTTTCAGCTGGCGATAAACCTTTCCTCGATCCTTTGCGGACTTGTTAAACTGTTCATGATCAGAATAAAAAACGCTCACGCTAATACACAAACACCCGTGTCTCGCCAAAGCTGACAAATAAACAGAGGGACAAGCCGCACTGCACGTGTGAACAGGGGAATGAGCGAGCGAGCGGGGATAGGGCGCCTCCTGCGCTTAAAAGCTTACAGCACCTGGTATTCCCAGGCGGTCTCCCATCCAAGTACTAACCAGGCCCATCCCTGTTTAGCTTCCGAGATCAGACGAGATCAGGCGTGCTCAAGGGGGTGTGGCCGTAAGCGAGAGCAAGGCTCGCTGGCACCCTTCTTATTGAGAGGACAGCTCCGTCACCTCTTTTACGACGCTGCTTTTTTTCCCTTGCGTTTTTCTCTTCTTCCCACGTTCTCTCTCTTCACTGCCTTCGTCCCCGCTCTATTTCACTTCAGCCTTTCACTCTTGCTTCCTTCCAATGAGGACAGAGCTGCGGGAGAAAGGGCGCTATAGAGGATCGCTGTGGAGAGCTGCTGCTGTGCTTTGACATCTGAGCTCTGTGGAAAACGATCTCAATACAATTCTGAAAAACGCGACTCTCCGAACGCCAGCCGAACAAGTCTCCACAGCCGAAGCGCTGTGTCTCTTTTCAGCTGGCGATAAACCTTTCCTCGATCCTTTGCGGACTTGTAAAACTGTTCCTGATCAGAATAAAAAACGCTCACGCTAATACACAAGCACCCGTGTCTCGCCAAAGCTGACAAATAAACAGACGGACAAGCCGCACTGCACGTGTGAACAGGGGAATGAGCGAGCGAGCGGGGATAGGGCGCCTCCTGCGCTTAAAAGCTTACAGCACCTGGTATTCCCAGGCGGTCTCCCATCCAAGTACTAACCAGGCCCATCCCTGTTTAGCTTCCGAGATCAGACGAGATCAGGCGTGCTCAAGGGGGTGTGGCCGTAAGCGAGAGCAAGGCTCGCTGGCACCCTTCTTATTGAGAGGACAGCTCCGTCACCTCTTTTATGACGCTGCTTTTTTTCCCTTGCGTTTTTCTCTTCTTCCCACGTTCTCTCTCTTCACTGCCTTCGTCCCCGCTCTATTTCACTTCAGCCTTTCACTCTTGCTTCCTTCCAATGAGGACGGAGCTGCGGGAGAAAGGGCGCTATAGAGGATCGCTGTGGAGAGCTGCTGCTGTGCTTTGACATCAGAGCTCTGTTGAAAACGATCTCAATACAATTCTGAAAAACGCGACTCTCCGAACGCCAGCCGAACAAGTCTCCACAGCCGAAGCGCTGTGTCTCTTTTCAGCTGGCGATAAACCTTTCCTCGATCCTTTGCGGACTTGTAAAACTGTTCCTGATCAGAATAAAAAACGCTCACGCTAATACACAAACACCTGTGTCTCGCCAAAGCTGACAAATAAACAGACGGACAAGCCGCACTGCACGTGTGAACAGGGGAATGAGCGAGCGAGCGGGGATAGGGCGCCTCCTGCGCTTAGAAGCTTACAGCACCTGGTATTCCCAGGCGGTCTCCCATCCAAGTACTAACCAGGCCCATCCCTGTTTAGCTTCCGAGATCAGACGAGATCAGGCGTGCTCAAGGGGGTGTGGCCGTAAGCGAGAGCAAGGCTCGCTGGCACCCTTCTTATTGAGAGGACAGCTCCGTCACCTCTTTTACGACGCTGCTTTTTTTCCCTTGCGTTTTTCTCTACTTCCCACGTTCTCTCTCTTCACTGCCTTTGTCCCCGCTCTATTTCACTTCAGCCTTTCACTCTTGCTTCCTTCCAATGAGGACGGAGCTGCGGGAGAAAGGGCGCTATAGAGGATCGCTGTGGAGAGCTGCTGCTGTGCTTAGACATCTGAGCTCTGTGGAAAACGATCTCAATACAATTCTGAAAAACGCGACTCTCCGAACGCCAGCCGAACAAGTCTCCACAGCCGAAGCGCTGTGTCTCTTTTCAGCTGGCGATAAACCTTTCCTCGATCCTTTGCGGACTTGTAAAACTGTTCATGATCAGAATAAAAAACGCTCACGCTAATACACAAACACCCGTGTCTCGCCAAAGCTGACAAATAAACAGACGGACAAGCCGCACTGCACGTGTGAACAGGGGAATGAGCGAGCGAGCGGGGATAGGGCGCCTCCTGCGCTTAAAAGCTTACAGCACCTGGTATTCCCAGGCGGTCTCCCATCCAAGTACTAACCAGGCCCATCCCTGTTTAGCTTCCGAGATCAGACGAGATCAGGCGTGCTCAAGGGGGTGTGGCCGTAAGCGAAAGCAAGGCTCGCTGGCACCCTTCTTATTGAGAGGACAGCTCCGTCACCTCTTTTACGACGCTGCTTTTTTTCCCTTGCGTTTTTCTCTTCTTCCCACGTTCTCTCTCTTCACTGCCTTCGTCCCCGCTCTATTTCACTTCAGCCTTTCACTCTTGCATCCTTCCAATGAGGACGGAGCTGCGGGAGAAAG
>NC_090709.1:26455746-26458246 GCF_040954835.1 Lepisosteus oculatus | reverse complement strand
TAGCTTCCGAGATCAGACGAGATCAGGCGTGCTCAAGGGGGTGTGGCCGTAAGCGAAAGCAAGGCTCGCTGGCACCCTTCTTATTGAGAGGACAGCTCCGTCACCTCTTTTACGACGCTGTTTTTTTTCCCTTGCGTTTTTCTCTTCTTCCCACGTTCTCTCTCTTCACTGCCTTCGTCCCCGCTCTATTTCACTTCAGCCTTTCACTCTTGCATCCTTCCAATGAGGACGGAGCTGCGGGAGAAAGGGCGCTATAGAGGATCGCTGTGGAGAGCTGCTGCTGTGCTTTGACATCTGAGCTCTGTGGAAAACGATCTCAATACAATTCTGAAAAACGCGACTCTCCGAACGTCAGCCGAACAAGTCTCCACAGCCGAAGCGCTGTGTCTCTTTTCAGCTGGCGATAAACCTTTCCTCGATCCTTTGCGGACTTGTTAAACTGTTCATGATCAGAATAAAAAACGCTCACGCTAATACACAAGCACCCGTGTCTCGCCAAAGCTGAGAAATAAACAGACGGACAAGCCGCACTGCACGTGTGAACAGGGGAATGAGCGAGCGAGCGGGGATAGGGCGCCTCCTGCGCTTAAAAGCTTACAGCACCTGGTACTCCCAGGCGGTCTCCCATCCAAGTACTAACCAGGCCCATCCCTGTTTAGCTTCCAAGATCAGACGAGATCAGGCGTGCTCAAGGGGGTGTGGCCGTAAGCGAGAGCAAGGCTCGCTGGCACCCTTCTTATTGAGAGGACAGCTCCGTCACCTCTTTTACGACGCTTCTTTTTTTCCCTTGCGTTTTTCTCTTCTTCAGACGTTCTCTCTCTTCACTGCCTTCGTCCCCGCTCTATTTCACTTCAGCCTTTCACTCTTGCTTCCTTCCAATGAGGACGGAGCTGCGGGAGAAAGGGCGCTATAGAGGATCGCTGTGGAGAGCTGCTGCTGTGCTTTGACATCTGAGCTCTGTGGAAAACGATCTCAATACAATTCTGAAAAACGCGACTCTCCGAACGCCAGCCGAACAAGTCTCCACAGCCGAAGCGCTGTGTCTCTTTTCAGCTGGCGATAAACCTTTCCTCGATCCTTTGCGGACTTGTAAAACTGTTCCTGATCAGAATAAAAAACGCTCACGCTAATACACAAGCACCCGTGTCTCGCCAAAGCTGACAAATAAACAGACAGAGAAGCCGCACTGCACGTGTGAACAGGGGAATGAGCGAGCGAGCGGGGATAGGGCGCCTCCTGCGCTTAAAAGCTTACAGCACCTGGTATTCCCAGGCGGTCTCCCATCCAAGTACTAGCCAGGCCCATCCCTGTTTAGCTTCCGAGATCAGACGAGATCAGGCGTGCTCAAGGGGGTGTGGCCGTAAGCGAGAGCAAGGCTCGCTGGCACCCTTCTTATTGAGAGGACAGCTCCGTCACCTCTTTTACGACGCTGTTTTTTTTCCCTTGCGTTTTTCTCTTCTTCCCACGTTCTCTCTCTTCACTGCCTTCGTCCCCGCTCTATTTCACTTCAGCCTTTCACTCTTGCATCCTTCCAATGAGGACGGAGCTGCGGGAGAAAGGGCGCTATAGAGGATCGCTGTGGAGAGCTGCTGCTGTGCTTTGACATCTGAGCTCTGTGGAAAACGATCTCAATACAATTCTGAAAAACGCGACTCTCCGAACGTCAGCCGAACAAGTCTCCACAGCCGAAGCGCTGTGTCTCTTTTCAGCTGGCGATAAACCTTTCCTCGATCCTTTGCGGACTTGTTAAACTGTTCATGATCAGAATAAAAAACGCTCACGCTAATACACAAGCACCCGTGTCTCGCCAAAGCTGAGAAATAAACAGACGGACAAGCCGCACTGCACGTGTGAACAGGGGAATGAGCGAGCGAGCGGGGATAGGGCGCCTCCTGCGCTTAAAAGCTTACAGCACCTGGTATTCCCAGGCGGTCTCCCATCCAAGTACTAACCAGGCCCATCCCTGTTTAGCTTGCGAGATCAGACGAGATCAGGCGTGCTCAAGGGGTGTGGCCACAAGCGAGAGCAAGGCTCGCTGGCACCCTTCTTATTGAGAGGACAGCTCCGTCACCTCTTTTACGACGCTGCTTTTTTTCCCTTGCGTTTTTCTCTTCTTCCCACGTTCTCTCTCTTCACTGCCTTCGTCCCCGCTCTATTTCACTTCAGCCTTTCACTCTTGCTTCCTTCCAATGAGGACGGAGCTGCGGGAGAAAGGGCGCTATAGAGGATCGCTGTGGAGAGCTGCTGCTGTGCTTTGACATCTGAGCTCTGTGGAAAACGATCTCAATACAATTCTGAAAAACGCGACTCTCCGAACGCCAGCCGAACAAGTCTCCACAGCCGAAGCGCTGTGTCTCTTTTCAGCTGGCGATAAACCTTTCCTCGATCCTTTGCGGACTTGTAAAACTGTTCCTGATCAGAATAAAAAACGCTCACGCTAATACACAAGCACCCGTGTCTCGCCAAAGCTGACAAATAAACAGACGGACAAGCCGCACTG
>NC_090709.1:26448246-26450746 GCF_040954835.1 Lepisosteus oculatus | reverse complement strand
AGCTCTGTGGAAAACGATCTCAATACAATTCTGAAAAACGCGACTCTCCGAACGCCAGCCGAACAAGTCTCCACAGCCGAAGCGCTGTGTCTCTTTTCAGCTGGCGATAAACCTTTCCTCGATCCTTTGCGGACTTGTAAAACTGTTCATGATCAGAATAAAAAACGCTCACGCTAATACACAAACACCCGTGTCTCGCAAAAGCTGACAAATAAACAGACGGACAAGCCGCACTGCACGTGTGAACAGGGGAATGAGCGAGCGAGCGGGGATAGGGCGCCTCCTGCGCTTAAAGGCTTACAGCACCTGGTATTCCCAGGCGGTCTCCCATCCAAGTACTAACCAGGCCCATCCCTGTTTAGCTTCCGAGATCAGACGAGATCAGGCGTGCTCAAGGGGGTGTGGCCGTAAGCGAGAGCAAGGCTCGCTGGCACCCTTCTTATTGAGAGGACAGCTCCGTCACCTCTTTTACGACGCTGTTTTTTTTCCCTTGCGTTTTTCTCTTCTTCCCACGTTCTCTCTCTTCACTGCCTTCGTCCCCGCTCTATTTCACTTCAGCCTTTCACTCTTGCATCCTTCCAATGAGGACGGAGCTGCGGGAGAAAGGGCGCTATAGAGGATCGCTGTGGAGAGCTGCTGCTGTGCTTTGACATCTGAGCTCTGTGGAAAACGATCTCAATACAATTCTGAAAAACGCGACTCTCCGAACGCCAGCCGAACAAGTCTCCACAGCCGAAGCGCTGTGTCTCTTTTCAGCTGGCGATAAACCTTTCCTCGATCCTTTGCGGACTTGTAAAACTGTTCCTGATCAGAATAAAAAACGCTCACGCTAATACACAAGCACCCGTGTCTCGCCAAAGCTGACAAATAAACAGACGGACAAGCCGCACTGCACGTGTGAACAGGGGAATGAGCGAGCGAACGGGGATAGGGCGCCTCCTGCGCTTAAAAGCTTACAGCACCTGGTATTCCCAGGCGGTCTCCCATCCAAGTACTAACCAGGCCCATCTCTGTTTAGCTTCCGAGATCAGACGAGATCAGGCGTGTTCAAGGGGGTGTGGCCGTAAGCAAGAGCAAAGCTCGCTGGCACCCTTCTTATTGAGAGGACAGCTCCGTCACCTCTTTTACGACGCTGCTTTTTTTCCCTTGCGTTTTTCTCTTCTTCCCACGTTCTCTCTCTTCACTGCCTTCGTCCCTGCTCTATTTCACTTCAGCCTTTCTCTCTTGCTTCCTTCCAATGAGGACGGAGCTGCGGGAGAAAGGGCGCTATAGAGGATCGCTGTGGAGAGCTGCTGCTGTGCTTTGACATCTGAGCTCTGTGGAAAACGATCTCAATACAATTCTGAAAAACGCGACTCTCCGAACGCCAGCCGAACAAGTCTCCACAGCCGAAGCGCTGTGTCTCTTTTCAGCTGGCGATAAACCTTTCCTCGATCCTTTGCGGACTTGTAAAACTGTTCCTGATCAGAATAAAAAACGCTCACGCTAATACACAAGCACCCGTGTCTCGCCAAAGCTGACAAATAAACAGACGGACAAGCCGCACTGCACGTGTGAACAGGGGAATGAGCGAGCGAGCGGGGATAGGGCGCCTCCTGCGCTTAAAAGCTTACAGCACCTGGTATTCCCAGGCGGTCTCACATCCAAGTACCAACCAGGCCCATCCCTGTGTAGCTTCCGAGATCAGACGAGATCAGGCGTGCTTAAGGGGGTGTGGCCGTAAGCGAGAGCAAGGCTCGCTACCTACCTTCTTATTGAGAGGACAACTCCGTCACCTCTTTTACGACGCTGCTTTTTTTCCCTTGCGTTTTTCTCTACTTCCCACGTTCTCTCTCTTCACTGCCTTTGTCCCCGCTCTATTTCACTTCAGCCTTTCACTCTTGCTTCCTTCCAATGAGGACGGAGCTGCGGGAGAAAGGGCGCTATAGAGGATCGCTGTGGAGAGCTGCTGCTGTGCTTTGACATCTGAGCTCTGTGGAAAACGATCTCAATACAATTCTGAAAAACGCGACTCTCCGAACGCCAGCCGAACAAGTCTCCACAGCCGAAGCGCTGTGTCTCTTTTCAGCTGGCGATAAACCTTTCCTCGATCCTTTGCGGACTTGTAAAACTGTTCATGATCAGAATAAAAAACGCTCACGCTAATACACAAACACCCGTGTCTCGCAAAAGCTGACAAATAAACAGACGGACAAGCCGCACTGCACGTGTGAACAGGGGAATGAGCGAGCGAGCGGGGATAGGGCGCCTCCTGCGCTTAAAGGCTTACAGCACCTGGTATTCCCAGGCGGTCTCCCATCCAAGTACTAACCAGGCCCATCCCTGTTTAGCTTCCGAGATCAGACGAGATCAGGCGTGCTCAAGGGGGTGTGGCCGTAAGCGAGAGCAAGGCTCGCTGGCACCCTTCTTATTGAGAGGACAGCTCCGTCACCTCTTTTACGACGCTGTTTTTTTTCCCTTGCGTTTTTCTCTTCTTCCCACGTTCTCTCTCTTCACTGCC
>NC_090709.1:26363246-26443246 GCF_040954835.1 Lepisosteus oculatus | reverse complement strand
TGCGCTTAAAAGCTTACAGCACCTGGTATTCCCAGGCGGTCTCCCATCCAAGTACTAACCAGGCCCATCCCTGTTTAGCTTCCGAGATCAGACGAGATCAGGCGTGCTCAAGGGGGTGTGGCCGTAAGCGAGAGCAAGGCTCGCTGGCACCCTTCTTATTGAGAGGACAGCTCCGTCACCTCTTTTACGACGCTGCTTTTTTTCCCTTGCGTTTTTCTCTTCTTCCCACGTTCTCTCTCTTCACTGCCTTCGTCCCCACTCTTTTTCACTTCAGCCTTTCACTCTTGCTTCCTTCCAATGAGGACGGAGCTGCGGGAGAAAGGGCGCTATAGAGGATCGCTGTGGAGAGCTGCTGCTGTGCTTTGACATCTGAGCTCTGTGGAAAACGATCTCAATACAATTCTGAAAAACGCGACTCTCCGAACGCCAGCCGAACAAGTCTCCACAGCCGAAGCGCTGTGTCTCTTTTCAGCCGGCGATAAACCTTTCCTCGATCCTTTGCGGACTTGTAAAACTGTTCCTGATCAGAATAAAAAACGCTCACGCTAATACACAAGCACCCGTTTCTCGCCAAAGCTGACAAATAAAGAGACGGACAAGCTGCACTGCACGTGTGAACAGGGGAATGAGCGAGCGAGCGGGGATAGGGCGCCTCCTGCGCTTAAAAGCTTACAGCACCTGGTATTCCCAGGCGGTCTCCCATCCAAGTACTAACCAGGCCCATCCCTGTTTAGCTTCTGAGATCAGACGAGATCAGGCGTGCTCAAGGGGGTGTGACCGTAAGCAAGAGCAAGGCTCGCTGGCACCCTTCTTATTGAGAGGACAGCTACGTCACCTCTTTTACGACGCTGCTTTTTTTCCCTTGCGTTTTTCTCTTCTTCCCACGTTCTCTCTCTTCACTGCCTTCGTCCCCGCTCTATTTCACTTCAGCCTTTCACTCTTGCTTCCTTCCAATGAGGACGGAGCTGCGGGAGAAAGGGCGCTATAGAGGATCGCTGTGGAGAGCTGCTGCTGTGCTTTGACATCTGAGCTCTGTGGAAAACGATCTCAATACAATTCTGAAAAACGCGACTCTCCGAACGCCAGCCGAACAAGTCTCCACAGCCGAAGCGCTGTGTCTCTGTTCAGCTGGCGATAAACCTTTCCTCGATCCTTTGCGGACTTGTAAAACTGTTCCTGATCAGAATAAAAAACGCTCACGCTAATACACAAGCACCCGTGTCTCGCCAAAGCTGACAAATAAACAGACGGAGAAGCCGCACTGCACGTGTGAACAGGGGAATGAGCAAGCGAGCGGGGATAGGGCGCCTCCTGCGCTTAAAAGCTTACAGCACCTGGTATTCCCAGGCGGTCTCCCATCCAAGTACTAACCAGGCCCATCCCTGTTTAGCTTCCGAGATCAGACGAGATCAGGTGTGCTCAAGGGGGTGTGGCCATAAGCGAGAGCAAGGCTCGCTGGCACCCTTCTTATTGAGAGGACAGCTCCGTCACCTCTTTTACGACGCTGCTTTTTTTCCCTTGCGTTTTCCTCTTCTTCCCACGTTCTCTCTCTTCACTGCCTTCGTCCCCGCTCTATTTCACTTCAGCCTTTCACTCTTGCTTCCTTCCAATGAGGACGGAGCTGCGGGAGAAAGGGCGCTATAGAGGATCGCTGTGGAGAGCTGCTGCTGTGCTTTCACATCTGAGCTCTGTGGAAAACGATCTCAATACAATTCTGAAAAACGCGACTCTCCGAACGCCAGCCGAACAAGTCTCCACAGCCGAAGCGCTGTGTCTCTTTTCAGCTGGCGATAAACCTTTCCTCGATCCTTTGCGGACTTGTAAAACTGTTCCTGATCAGAATAAAAAACGCTCACGCTAATACACAAGCACCCGTGTCTCGCCAAAGCTGACAAATAAACAGACGGACAAGCCGCACTGCACGTGTGAACAGGGGAATGAGCGAGCGAGCGGGGATAGGGCGCCTCCTGCGCTTAAAAGCTTACAGCACCTGGTATTCCCAGGCGGTCTCCCATCCAAGTACTAACCAGGCCCATCCCTGTTTAGCTTCCGAGATCAGACGAGATCAGGCGTGCTCAAGGGGGTGTGGCCGTAAGCGAGAGCAAGGCTCGCTGGCACCCTTCTTATTGAGAGGACAGCTCCGTCACCTCTTTTACGACGCTGCTTTTTTTCCCTTACGTTTTTCTCTTCTTCCCACGTTCTCTCTCTTCACTGCCTTCGTCCCCACTCTTTTTCACTTCAGCCTTTCACTCTTGCTTCCTTCCAATGAGGACGGAGCTGCGGGAGAAAGGGCGTTATAGAGGATCGCTGTGGAGAGCTGCTGCTGTGCTTTGACATCTGAGCTCTGTGGAAAACGATCTCAATACAATTCTGAAAAACGCGACTCTCCGAACGCCAGCCGAACAAGTCTCCACAGCCGAAGCGCTGTGTCTCTTTTCAGCCGGCGATAAACCTTTCCTCGATCCTTTGCGGACTTGTAAAACTGTTCCTGATCAGAATAAAAAACGCTCACGCTAATACACAAGCACCCGTTTCTCGCCAAAGCTGACAAATAAGGAGACGGACAAGCTGCACTGCACGTGTGAACAGGGGAATGAGCGAGCGAGCGGGGATAGGGCGCCTCCTGCGCTTAAAAGCTTACAGCACCTGGTATTCCCAGGCGGTCTCCCATCCAAGTACTAACCAGGCCCATCCCTGTTTAGCTTCTGAGATCAGACGAGATCAGGCGTGCTCAAGGGGGTGTGACCGTAAGCAAGAGCAGGGCTCGCTGGCACCCTTCTTATTGAGAGGACAGCTACGTCACCTCTTTTACGACGCTGCTTTTTTTCCCTTGCGTTTTTCTCTTCTTCCCACGTTCTCTCTCTTCACTGCCTTCGTCCCCGCTCTATTTCACTTCAGCCTTTCACTCTTGCTTCCTTCCAATGAGGACGGAGCTGCGGGAGAAAGGGCGCTATAGAGGATCGCTGTGGAGAGCTGCTGCTGTGCTTTGACATCTGAGCTCTGTGGAAAACGATCTCAATACAATTCTGAAAAACGCGACTCTCCGAACGCCAGCCGAACAAGTCTCCACAGCCGAAGCGCTGTGTCTCTGTTCAGCTGGCGATAAACCTTTCCTCGATCCTTTGCGGACTTGTAAAACTGTTCCTGATCAGAATAAAAAACGCTCACGCTAATACACAAGCACCCGTGTCTCGCCAAAGCTGACAAATAAACAGACGGAGAAGCCGCACTGCACGTGTGAACAGGGGAATGAGCAAGCGAGCGGGGATAGGGCGCCTCCTGCGCTTAAAAGCTTACAGCACCTGGTATTCCCAGGCGGTCTCCCATCCAAGTACTAACCAGGCCCATCCCTGTTTAGCTTCCGAGATCAGACGAGATCAGGTGTGCTCAAGGGGGTGTGGCCATAAGCGAGAGCAAGGCTCGCTGGCACCCTTCTTATTGAGAGGACAGCTCCGTCACCTCTTTTACGACGCTGCTTTTTTTCCCTTGCGTTTTCCTCTTCGTCCCACGTTCTCTCTCTTCACTGCCTTCGTCCCCGCTCTATTTCACTTCAGCCTTTCACTCTTGCTTCCTTCCAATGAGGACGGAGCTGCGGGAGAAAGGGCGCTATAGAGGATCGCTGTGGAGAGCTGCTGCTGTGCTTTCACATCTGAGCTCTGTGGAAAACGATCTCAATACAATTCTGAAAAACGCGACTCTCCGAACGCCAGCCGAACAAGTCTCCACAGCCGAAGCGCTGTGTCTCTTTTCAGCTGGCGATAAACCTTTCCTCGATCCTTTGCGGACTTGTAAAACTGTTCCTGATCAGAATAAAAAACGCTCACGCTAATACACAAGCACCCGTGTCTCGCCAAAGCTGACAAATAAACAGACGGACAAGCCGCACTGCACGTGTGAACAGGGGAATGAGCGAGCGAGCGGGGATAGGGCGCCTCCTGCGCTTAAAAGCTTACAGCACCTGGTATTCCCAGGCGGTCTCCCATCCAAGTACTAACCAGGCCCATCCCTGTTTAGCTTCTGAGATCAGACGAGATCAGGCGTGCTCAAGGGGGTGTGGCCGTAAGCGAGAGCAAGGCTCGCTGGCACCCTTCTTATTGAGAGGACAGCTCCGTCACCTCTTTTACGACGCTGCTTTTTTTCCCTTGCGTTTTTCTCTTCTTCCCACGTTCTCTCTCTTCACTGCCTTCGTTCCAGCTCTTTTTCACTTCAGCCTTTCACTCTTGCTTCCTTCCAATGAGGACGGAGCTGCGGGAGAAAGGGCGCTATAGAGGATCGCTGTGGAGAGCTGCTGCTGTGCTTTGACATCTGAGCTCTGTGGAAAACGATCTCAATACAATTCTGAAAAACGCGACTCTCCGAACGCCAGCCGAACAAGTCTCCACAGCCGAAGCGCTGTGTCTCTTTTCAGCTGGCGATAAACCTTTCCTCGATCCTTTGCGGACTTGTAAAACTGTTCCTGATCAGAATAAAAAACGCTCACGCTAATACACAAGCACCCGTGTCTCGCCAACGCTGACAAATAAACAGACGGACAAGCCGCACTGCACGTGTGAACAGGGGAATGAGCGAGCGAGCGGGGATAGGGCGCCTCCTGCGCTTAAAAGCTTACAGCACCTGGTATTCCCAGGCGTTCTCCCAGCCAAGTACTAACCAGGCCCATCCCTGTTTAGCTTCCGAGATCAGACGAGATCAGGCGTGCTCAAGGGGGTGTGGCCGTAAGGGAGAGCAAGGCTCGCTGGCACCCTTCTTATTGAGAGGACAGCTCCGTCACCTCTTTTACGACGCTGCTTTTTTTCCCTTGCGTTTTTCTCTTCTTCCCACGTTCTCTCTCTTCACTGCCTTCGTCCCCGCTCTATTTCACTTCAGCCTTTCACTCTTGCTTCCTTCCAATGAGGACGGAGCTGCGGGAGAAAGGGCGCTATAGAGGATCGCTGTGGAGAGCTGCTGCTGTGCTTTGACATCTGAGCTCTGTGGAAAACGATCTCAATACAATTCTGAAAAACGCGACTCTCCGAACGCCAGCCGAACAAGTCTCCACAGCCGAAGCGCTGTGTCTCTTTTCAGCTGGCGATAAACCTTTCCTCGATCCTTTGCGGACTTGTAAAACTGTTCCTGATCAGAATAAAAAACGCTCACGCTAATGTAGCGGCGAGGCTTCATAATAAGAAAGAATTAAGTGTTCTGAGCCTTCCCAAAAGAGGCCCCATCTCACCCTCCATCTCTGTGGTGCAGCCACAGAGAAAGAATTCATGCAAGCTGATTTAAGATTTTTTCTTGTGATAAGAAACCAGCTCCCAAAGGGGGATGCACTTAGCTAAGCCTGGCTATCATGATCAATGGTCACCCATTGGCGCCTATCTGTTTAGGGAGTGCCAGTTGGACATCTGGACTGCATTACTAAGTGTCAGGACTAAGTGACTCATATCTCACCTTGATCAACCAATCAGGGACTGGTAGGGCCGAGTAACCCACGTGGGACTCTGATGCCCATGAACTTTCAGCCAATCAATGAGCTGAAGTTCCTCCAGGTAAAACAGGCAACACAGAGAGCCTGTGAGTTTCAGAAGGGAGATTCAACAAGATTCAGTAAGATTCTGGAGAGGATTCTGTGGACTGTTCTAAAGGGAATTCAAAGGAGAATTCCAGGGCAGGACGGCCCAGGAGCAGAAGGCTCCCAAGGGCAGGACATTCTCACAGCGCGCCTCCTGACCATCCTGAGACTCAGCCCGGACAACCACGGAACGGCCAGTGTGTCCGAGTGCCAGAACTTTCCTTTGTTCTAAGAGTCTAGAGTGGAGGTTGCCAGAGAGTAACCAGCAGCAGGCCTCGTGAACAGGTCGGAACTGTGGACAGCTGAATCACTATTCAGAACTAGCTCTTCATCAGGAACGAACCGGTCCTCTTCCTGACTTGCTGGGACCCACAGTCATCTTTTCTCCTGTGCACAAACTTTGCCAACTAGCCGGACAGTGAGCATCAGCAGCGCACCGTCGCAAGCCGCACAGCACAGCCTGGCACGGAGCCAGAGAGCGCGGATTGGACAGCAACAGCCTGCAACTGTTTCTTTGTGCCCGCAGGAGATCTGAATCCCCAAAGATTGGATGAGTATTCAACTTCAATGCATTACAGCTCGAGAATTCAATTGTTATCCCAACCAGTTGATATCAATTTAATTCCTAAGAGTTATGTACTTGTTTTGAGTATCCAATGTAGAAGTTGTAACCAAGTTCACTTTACGAAACGGTCTAAATGAATGATATACTGAACGTATGTCCTCTTGATATGTGTAACACTTTGTAACTGATTGAATATATACCTTTTGTATTCTGATAACCCTCTCGATAAGATCTGTTAGGTTTACATGCATATTCTATGTATTAATAAATGTATCCTCATGTATTAGTACCTGTGTGTGTGCGTTGTTTGAGTTATGTCGCATGGTTGGATTCTAAAGCCATCAAAAGAATCAACTTTGTGATTTACTGCTACAATTAATAATTGTCTCAGTAAATGCCCAAACCCTACAGAACTGGTGCCTTCAGAGAGCCACTATGATTACATATTTGGCGTCCCTGAACCGGCTTAATCTACACTAATACACGAGCACCCGTGTCTCGCCAAAGCTGACAAATAAACAGACGGACAAGCCGCACTGCACGTGTGAACAGGGGAATGAGCGAGCGAGCGGGGATAGGGCGCCTCCTGCGCTTAAAAGCTTACAGCACCTGGTATTCTCAGGCGGTCTCCCATCCAAGTACTAACCAGGCCCATCCCTGTTTAGCTTCTGAGATCAGACGAGATCAGGCGTGCTCAAGGGGTGTGGCCGTAAGCGAGAGCAAGGCTCGCTGGCACCCTTCTTATTGAGAGGACAGCTCCGTCACCTCTTTTACGACGCTGCTTTTTTCCCCTTGCGTTTTTCTCTTCTTCCCACGTTCTCTCTCTTCATTGCCTTCGTCCCCGCTCTATTTCACTTCAGCCTTTCACTCTTGCTTCCTTCCAATGAGGACGGAGCTGCGGGAGAAAGGGCGCTATAGAGGATCGCTGTAGAGAGCTGCTGCTGTGCTTTGACATCTGAGCTCTGTGGAAAACGATCTCAATACAATTCTGAAAAACGCGACTCTCCGAACGCCAGCCGAACAAGTCTCCACAGCCGAAGCGCTGTGTCTCTTTTCAGCTGGCGATAAACCTTTCCTCGATCCTTTGCGGACTTGTAAAACTGTTCCTGATCAGAATAAAAAACGCTCACGCTAATATACAAGCACCCGTGTCTCGCCAAAGCTGACAAATAAACAGACAGACAAGCCGCACTGCACGTGTGAACAGGGGAATGAGCGAGTGAGCGGGGATAGGGCGCCTCCTGCGCTTAAAAGCTTACAGTACCTGGTATTCCCAGGCGGTCTCCCATCCAAGTACTAACCAGGCCCATCCCTGTTTAACTTCCGAGATCAGACGAGATCAGGCGTGCTCAAGGGGGTGTAGCCGTAAGCGAGAGCAAGGCTCGCTGGCACCCTTCTTATTGAGAGGACAGCTCCGTCACCTCTTTTACGACGCTGCTTTTTTTCCCTTGCGTTTTTCTCTTCTTCCCACGTTCTCTCTCTTCACTGCCTTCGTCCCCGCTCTATTTCACTTCAGCCTTTCACTCTTGCTTCCTTCCAATGAGGACGGAGCTGCGGGAGAAAGGGCGCTATAGAGGATCGCTGTGGAGAGCTGCTGCTGTGCTTTGACATCTGAGCTCTGTGGAAAACGATCTCAATACAATTCTGAAAAACGCGACTCTCCGAACGCCAGCCGAACAAGTCTCCACAGCCGAAGCGCTGTGTCTCTTTTCAGCTGGCGATAAACCTTTCCTCGATCCTTTGCGGACTTGTAAAACTGTTCCTGATCAGAATAAAAAACGCTCACGCTAATGTAGCGGCGAGGCTTCATAATAAGAAAGAATTAAGTGTTCTGAGCCTTCCCAAAAGAGGCCCCATCTCACCCTCCATCTCTGTGGTGCAGCCACAGAGAAAGAATTCATGCAAGCTGATTTAAGATTTTTTCTTGTGATAAGAAACCAGCTCCCAAAGGGGGATGCACTTAGCTAAGCCTGGCTATCATGATCAATGGTCACCCATTGGCGCCTATCTGTCTAGGGAGTGCCAGTTGGACATCTGGACTGCATTACTAAGTGTCAGGACTAAGTGACTCATATCTCACCTTGATCAACCAATCAGGGACTGGTAGGGCCGAGTAACCCACGTGGGACTCTGATGCCCATGAACTTTCAGCCAATCAATGAGCTGAAGTTCCTCCAGGTAAAACAGGCAACACAGAGAGCCTGTGAGTTTCAGAAGGGAGATTCAACAAGATTCAGTAAGATTCTGGAGAGGATTCTGTGGACTGTTCTAAAGGGAATTCAAAGGAGAATTCCAGGGCAGGACGGCCCAGGAGCAGAAGGCTCCCAAGGGCAGGACATTCTCACAGCGCGCCTCCTGACCATCCTGAGACTCAGCCCGGACAACCACGGAACGGCCAGTGTGTCCGAGTGCCAGAACTTTCCTTTGTTCTAAGAGTCTAGAGTGGAGGTTGCCAGAGAGTAACCAGCAGCAGGCCTCGTGAACAGGTCGGAACTGTGGACAGCTGAATCACTATTCAGAACTAGCTCTTCATCAGGAACGAACCGGTCCTCTTCCTGACTTGCTGGGACCCACAGTCATCTTTTCTCCTGTGCACAAACTTTGCCAACTAGCCGGACAGTGAGCATCAGCAGCGCACCGTCGCAAGCCGCACAGCACAGCCTGGCACGGAGCCAGAGAGCGCGGATTGGACAGCAACAGCCTGCAACTGTTTCTTTGTGCCCGCAGGAGATCTGAATCCCCAAAGATTGGATGAGTATTCAACTTCAATGCATTACAGCTCGAGAATTCAATTGTTATCCCAACCAGTTGATATCAATTTAATTCCTAAGAGTTATGTACTTGTTTTGAGTATCCAATGTAGAAGTTGTAACCAAGTTCACTTTACGAAACGGTCTAAATGAATGATATACTGAACGTATGTCCTCTTGATATGTGTAACACTTTGTAACTGATTGAATATATACCTTTTGTATTCTGATAACCCTCTCGATAAGATCTGTTAGGTTTACATGCATATTCTATGTATTAATAAATGTATCCTCATGTATTAGTACCTGTGTGTGTGCGTTGTTTGAGTTATGTCGCATGGTTGGATTCTAAAGCCATCAAAAGAATCAACTTTGTGATTTACTGCTACAATTAATAATTGTCTCAGTAAATGCCCAAACCCTACAGAACTGGTGCCTTCAGAGAGCCACTATGATTACATATTTGGCGTCCCTGAACCGGCTTAATCTACACTAATACACGAGCACCCGTGTCTCGCCAAAGCTGACAAATAAACAGACGGACAAGCCGCACTGCACGTGTGAACAGGGGAATGAGCGAGCGAGCGGGGATAGGGCGCCTCCTGCGCTTAAAAGCTTACAGCACCTGGTATTCTCAGGCGGTCTCCCATCCAAGTACTAACCAGGCCCATCCCTGTTTAGCTTCTGAGATCAGACGAGATCAGGCGTGCTCAAGGGGTGTGGCCGTAAGCGAGAGCAAGGCTCGCTGGCACCCTTCTTATTGAGAGGACAGCTCCGTCACCTCTTTTACGACGCTGCTTTTTTCCCCTTGCGTTTTTCTCTTCTTCCCACGTTCTCTCTCTTCATTGCCTTCGTCCCCGCTCTATTTCACTTCAGCCTTTCACTCTTGCTTCCTTCCAATGAGGACGGAGCTGCGGGAGAAAGGGCGCTATAGAGGATCGCTGTAGAGAGCTGCTGCTGTGCTTTGACATCTGAGCTCTGTGGAAAACGATCTCAATACAATTCTGAAAAACGCGACTCTCCGAACGCCAGCCGAACAAGTCTCCACAGCCGAAGCGCTGTGTCTCTTTTCAGCTGGCGATAAACCTTTCCTCGATCCTTTGCGGACTTGTAAAACTGTTCCTGATCAGAATAAAAAACGCTCACGCTAATACACAAGCACCCGTGTCTCGCCAAAGCTGACAAATAAACAGACGGACAAGCCGCACTGCACGTGTGAACAGGGGAATGAGCGAGCGAGCGGGGATAGGGCGCCTCCTGCGCTTAAAAGCTTACAGCACCTGGTATTCCCAGGCGGTCTCCCATCCAAGTACTAACCAGGCCCATCCCTGTTTAGCTTCCGAGATCAGACGAGATCAGGCGTGCTCAAGGGGGTGTGGCCATAAGCAAGAGCAAGGCTCGCTGGCACCCTTCTTATTGAGAGGACAGCTCCGTCACCTCTTTTACGACGCTGCTTTTTTCCCCTTGCGTTTTTCTCTTCTTCCCACGTTCTCTCTCTTCATTGCCTTCGTCCCCGCTCTATTTCACTTCAGCCTTTCACTCTTGCTTCCTTCCAATGAGGACGGAGCTGCGGGAGAAAGGGCGCTATAGAGGATCGCTGTAGAGAGCTGCTGCTGTGCTTTGACATCTGAGCTCTGTGGAAAACGATCTCAATACAATTCTGAAAAACGCGACTCTCCGAACGCCAGCTGAACAAGTCTCCACAGCCGAAGCGCTGTGTCTCTTTTCAGCTGGCGATAAACCTTTCCTCGATCCTTTGCGGACTTGTAAAACTGTTCCTGATCAGAATAAAAAACGCTCACGCTAATGAAGCGGCGAGGCTTCATAATAAGAAAGAATTAAGTGTTCTGAGCCTTCCCAAAAGAGGCCCCATCTCACCCTCCATCTCTGTGGTGCAGCCACAGAGAAAGAATTCATGCAAGCTGATTTAAGATTTTTTCTTGTGATAAGAAACCAGCTCCCAAAGGGGGATGCACTTAGCTAAGCCTGGCTATCATGATCAATGGTCATCCATTGGCGCCTATCTGTCTAGGGAGTGCCAGTTGGACATCTGGACTGCATTACTAAGTGTTAGGACTAAGTGACTCATATCTCACCTTGATCAACCAATCAGGGACTGGTAGGGCCGAGTAACCCACGTGGGACTCTGATGCCCATGAACTTTCAGCTAATCAATGAGCTGAAGTTCCTCCAGGTAAAACAGGCAACACAGAGAGCCTGTGAGTTTCAGAAGGGAGATTCAACAAGATTCAGTAAGATTCTGGAGAGGATTCTGTGGACTGTTCTAAAGGGAATTCAAAGGAGAATTCCAGGGCAGCATGGCCCAGGAGCAGAAGGCTCCCAAGGGCAGGACATTCTCACAGCGCGCCTCCTGACCATCCTGAGACTCAGCCCGGACAACCACGGAACGGCCAGTGTGTCCGAGTGCCAGAACTTTCCTTTGTTCTAAGAGTCTAGAGTGGAGGTTGCCAGAGAGTAACCAGCAGCAGGCCTCGTGAACAGGTCGGAACTGTGGACAGCTGAATCACTATTCAGAACTAGCTCTTCATCAGGAACGAACCGGTCCTCTTCCTGACTTGCTGGGACCCACAGTCATCTTTTCTCCTGTGCACAAACTTTGCCAACTAGCCGGACAGTGAGCATCAGCAGCGCACCGTCGCAAGCCGCACAGCACAGCCTGGCACGGAGCCAGAGAGCGCGGATTGGACAGCAACAGCCTGCAACTGTTTCTTTGTGCCCGCAGGAGATCTGAATCCCCAAAGATTGGATGAGTATTCAACTTCAATGCATTACAGCTCGAGAATTCAATTGTTATCCCAACCAGTTGATATCAATTTAATTCCTAAGAGTTATGTACTTGTTTTGAGTATCTAATGTAGAAGTTGTAACCAAGTTCACTTTACGAAACGGTCTAAATGAATGATATACTGAACGTATGTCCTCTTGATATGTGTAACACTTTGTAACTGATTGAATATATACCTTTTGTATTCTGATAACCCTCTCGATAAGATCTGTTAGGTTTACATGCATATTCTATGTATTAATAAATGTATCCTCGTGTATTAGTACCTGTGTGTGTGCGTTGTTTGAGTTATGTCGCATGGTTGGATTCTAAAGCCATCAAAAGAATCAACTTTGTGATTTACTGCTACAATTAATAATTGTCTCAGTAAATGCCCAAACCCTACAGAACTGGTGCCTTCAGAGAGCCACTATGATTACATATTTGGCGTCCCTGAACCGGCTTAATCTACACTAATACACGAGCACCCGTGTCTCGCCAAAGCTGACAAATAAACAGACGGACAAGCCGCACTGCACGTGTGAACAGGGGAATGAGCGAGCGAGCGGGGATAGGGCGCCTCCTGCGCTTAAAAGCTTACAGCACCTGGTATTCCCAGGCGGTCTCCCATCCAAGTACTAACCAGGCCCATCCCTGTTTAGCTTCCGAGATCAGACGAGATTAGGCGTGCTCAAGGGGGTGTGGCCATAAGCAAGAGCAAGGCTCGCTGGCACCCTTCTTATTGATAGGACAGCTCCGTTACCTCTTTTACGACGCTGCTTTTTTTCCCTTGCGTTTTTCTTTTCTTCCCACGTTCTCTCTCTTCATTGCCTTCGTCCCCGCTCTATTTCACTTCAGCCTTTCACTCTTGCTTCCTTCCAATGAGGACGGAGCTGCGGGAGAAAGGGCGCTATAGAGGATCGCTGTAGAGAGCTGCTGCTGTGCTTTGACATCTGAGCTCTGTGGAAAACGATCTCAATACAATTCTGAAAAACGCGACTCTCCGAACGCCAGCCGAACAAGTCTCCACAGCCGAAGCGCTGTGTCTCTTTTCAGCTGGCGATAAACCTTTCCTCGATCCTTTGCGGACTTGTAAAACTGTTCATGATCAGAATAAAAAACGCTCACGCTAATACACAAGCACCCCTGTCTCGCCAAAGCTGACAAATAAACAGACGGACAAGCCGCACTGCACGTGTGAACAGGGGAGTGAGCGAGCGAGCGAGCGGGGATAGGGCGCCTCCTGCGCTTAAAAGCTTTCTGAATTCTGAGTACGTACGGGATCCTCGGCCTTGCGCTTATAACAAAGTCCAAGTCCCTTTGCAGACAACAGCAGTTGTCACATGATTGTCTCTGAGGATGTGCGACAATGGCCAAGGAGAGCCCCGATCTGAGCTTGCGCTCACTTTTTGACCAAGACACAGGTGTGTGCTGATTGGTTGAGAGTTTGGCGGGCATTGGAGACCCACGTGGTATTACCACGCCCTGCGTGAGATATGAGTCACTTACTCTTAACACTTTGGAATGCAGTCCAGATGTCCATTTGGCACTCCCTAGACAGATAGGCGCCAATGGATGACCATTGATCATGATAGCCAGGCTTAGCTAAGTGCATCCCCATCTGGGAGCTGTCCCTTATCAAAAGAAAACATCTTAAATCAGCCTGCATGAATACTTTCTCTGTGGCTGCACCACAGAGATGGAAGGTGAGATGGGGCCTCATTTAGGACAGCATACCACCGCTTAATTCTGTCTTATTAACAAGCATTGCCGCTACAACGGCATCTTTCCTGTCAAACTTCCTCCTGACTTGTTTGACAGGATCTGGGCCGTGGTGAACAGTGGGAAAGACGCCCTGTGGAGAGTGAGGAACATGGGGCTGTTCAAAGGCATCGAGGTCCCAGTCAAGGCAGCAGGTAGCCTGGCCCTGTTCATCACCCAAGAGAACTATTACCTCAGAGATCTGTGGAGAGAAAGGAGGGAGGAAGCAGAAAATCTGTGGGAAATAGAGAGCATAGGTCAATATCTCAAGAAACTGTGAAAAACATTATCATGTTTAAGTAAAGAATGTGATTTACACCAGAAAAAAAGAAATTGTTGCTATGTAACTGGTACCGTGTCAAAATGTAATGAGATGTGATCATATATACTGTTTTAAGTATGTATATTAATGTAAAGCTTTCTAATTTGTGATGTCCTGTATTTTTTTGTGAAAAGAAAATAAAGTTCTTAAAAAATCGATTCACCCAGGGCGAGGCTCGGCCATTGCACTCCGGCTGTGCTGACCCCTGCGAATTCCCCAAATGTGGGAATCTCGACTGCATTATTTCTGGTAGTGGGGGACTGCGTTCGCGCTCTCCCCTGATGTGCTTGGTCCAATATCGGATACGGAAGAGTTACGACACCACGTGCTGCGATAGGATCCCAGTTCGAAAGGAGTCGATGCCACTGCTGGTTCCCGGTTTCTTTTAGTTAGAGGTCTGGAGAAGCATTTCAAGCTGGTTACACTACTCCTTCCGGACATTCATTCCCTTTTCAAAGTCAGTCGTTTTGCTGTAGTCTGCATTATTTAGGCTGATTATCGAGGTTAGCCTTTATTTGGTCATGGGGGCCTCGGTACTGTATGCTAATTCTCAAGACAGTTTCACCCGTTTTCTGATTGCTAGGTTCTGTACCAGTGCAGACATGTCAAACAGTGAATGGCTGTACCTCTATTGTATCCGTGCTCATTGAATGAAATCAGTAATAAATGAATATATGTATAGTTATACGATAAACAAGTGGTTTATCGACTCATCTTCATTTGCAGATTTAGAGGCAGCTTCGATATTCGTTTAACAAACGTTTTTTTTTTTTATATGGGTCACACACATGCCATAGCAACAAAACATCTCTAGAGATGAGGCTATAGATCACCTTTCCATCCTCCAGGTTTTCCTCCCAAAGCCTACGGCACCAACGGTGACCCCTGCTGGCCGAGAAAGCTTGCAGCACCTGGTATTCCCAGGAAGTCTCCCATCCAAGTACTAACCAGGCCCAACCCTGCTTAGCTTCCAAGATCAGACAAGATTGGGCACATTCAGGGTGGTGTGGCCGCAAGCGAAAGTCGTGGCGCCTAACTCGCTACTTGAAGCTGTGTGTGGCTGGGGCTCTGTGCCCCCCGAGTTGGACTGAAGGATCGTTCTTGTGCAACTCTTTGGAAAGGAGCCTCTTTCCAAATCGCATTGCGTACCTGGATGTTGGCGAATGTGCTCCCTTGTGTTGGCTTGTCCCGCACTGGAGGAGAACAAACAAACTGCTCGGAGGAGCACAAGGCAAGTCTTCACAAGACAAAAACCTCCAGTGCACAGCACTCAAAACATTTCTGGGCTGTCGCGTGTTTATTTCAGCACATAAAGCGCACCAGTCCAACACGTCGGCCGGGCGCGCGGCGCCTCCGCCCTCTTGTGGCCTTGCGGCGTCAGAGCGAGAGGCTCCTTCTCGCTGCCTTTCCGCTGTGTTGCAGAGCCCCGAGAGGGAACCTGGAGCGCACACTTTGTGGGGGGCGGGGGACCGCGTTCGCGCTCTGCCCCCGGTCTCTTGCGCGAGTACTAAATCTCACGGCGCCAGCCAGCGGCCAGGAGACAAGTACAATATCGCGGGACAGGGGGGCCTCGTCATTGATTGTTACATATGAGACGGGGATTAGGAGGAGACCCCGACTGATTGGTAAAGGGGAACACTAACACCAGAGTGACACCCCCGGCGTCTCTTTTTGAGAGACGCCCTGGGATTTCTTAATGGCCAAGGAGGGTCGGGACCTCGGTTTTATGCCTCCCCCGAAGGACGGCGCCTGTTTGTGCAGCAGAGTGTCGCCATCAGGAAAGCCACACAGACCGCAGGGTGAGCGCTCCCTACTCCCAGTCACACCTCTTGCAGGAGCAGCAGCAACCTGAGCTTTTCCGGGGTGAATCTCCCATCCGGGTGCCGGCTAGGCTCACACCTGCTGGGCTGCCATGGGTGAGCCCAGTCGAGAGTCGCAGGTTGAGATCTAGTCACCGGGGAGAAACGATACAAGCAAAGGATTACTCGGCTCCCAGCACTTGAAAAGACCGACAAATGACTTGTTCCCGCCGGAGCTGAATGTACCTGAATGTTGTAGTGGTTTGATGGGCTTACTGAGACAATTATTAATTGTAGCAGTAATCACGAGGTTGTTCGTTGGGGCTTTTAGAAAATCAATCGTCAGAACAACTAACAACGCACACACGCGGGTTCAATACACGGGATACATTTATTAATATAAACTGTGCACCAAACATATACTAGTCTGCCAGGATACGAGTGGCAGACCTTACTGTGAGGGTTATCAATATACAAGGTATATAATCTCGAAGAGATGCAAACACAAAGAGATACACAACAGAGAATATATGTCAATATATATCGTTCGGTTACCAAATCGCTAATCAGTGTTATTACCCACTGTTACTCTAAACTCGGAAGTAAATACATTACTCATGAATTAAATTGATAACAACTTGTGTTGAGGTACAACTGAATTCTCGAGCCGCAATGTAGAACATGGGGTTTACTTATCCACTGTGTATGGTTTTGGAATCTCCCGGCACGAACACCAAACCAGCTGACAGGCTCTGTTGCAGCCTCTGTTGCAGCTGTTGTCCAATGGGCGTTGTGTCGGCGTTCTCTGGCTACCGGCCAACCAGTCAAGGTGCAGCTCGGAGTAGGACGGGCGGAGGAATCTGACTGCGGCGCGCAGGGCAGTCGTTGCTCCGAGGGGATCTACCAGCAGTCCGGCTGGCTAGTAGAAAGTCTCTATGCACAGATGTGACCGCGAGTCCTCACAAGTCACTCTTTTGCCTGGGAAGAAGCTGGTTAGTTCCCGGTCCAGCGCTGCTTCTGAATAAGCTATTCAGGTTGTCGACGAGGGTCCAACTGTAGGCTGCCGTTGAGCAAGCGGAGCATTCACGTTGGTAGAATTCTGAGTACGTACGGGATCCTAGGCCTCGCGCTTAGAACAAAGTCCAAGTCCTTTTGCAGACAACAGCAGTTGTCACGTGATTGTCTCTGAGGATGCGCGAAAATGGCCAAGGAGAGCCCAGATCTGAGCTTGCGCTCCCTTTTTGACCAAGACCCAGATGTGTGCTGATTGGTTGAGAGTTTGGCGGGCATTGGAGACCCACATGGTTTTACCACGCCCTGCCAGTCCCTGATTGGTTGGTCAAGATGAGATATAAGTCACTTACTCTTGACACTTAGGAATGCAGTCCAGATGTCCATTCGGCACTCCCTAGACTGATAGGCGCCAATGAATGACCATTGATCATGATAGCCAGGCTTAGCTAAGTGCATCCCTGTCTGGGAGCTTGTTCCTTATCAAAACAAAACATCTTAAATCAGCCTGCATGAATACTTTCTCTGTGGCTGCACCACAGAGATGGAGGGTGAGATGGGGCCTCCTTTAGGACAGCATACCAACACTTAATTCTGTCTTATTAACAAGCATTGCCGCTACAATAGCAATTCAAATACAACAGCCACACTGCTGAAACCATATGTTTTACACACCAGACAGGCCCCCTAACCTCATACAACCTTGCTGTGGCTGTGACCCCTTTCTTTATTTTTTTATGATGTTTTCAATATGGCACCATTAGACAGGCCGTACATGGTGATAGGAGGGTGCTATTCACGAGTCAATAGCTCTTCAAGCACAACAGCCACAGTGCTGCAACCAGGTGTTTTACACACCAGACAGGCCCCCTAACCTTATACAATCTTGCTGTGGCTGTGTCCCTTTTCTTTATTTTTTTATGATGTTTTCAATATGGCACCATTAGACAGGCCGTACATGGTGATAGGAGGGTGCTATTCACGAGTCAATAGCTCTTCAAGCACAACAGCCACAGTGCTGCAAACAGGTGTTTTACACATCAGACAGCTCCCCTAACCTTATACAACCTTGCTTTGAGATGTGGAACATTTCTTTATTTTTTAATGATTTTTTTACTGTAATCAAGTGTTGTGCTCATTAATAATAATAATAATAATAATTGCTTACACTTATATAGCGCTTTTCTGGACACTCCACTCAAAGCGCTTTACAGGTAATGGGGACTCCCCTCCACCACCACCAATGTGCAGCATCCACCTGGATGATGCGACGGCAGCCATAGTGCGCCAGAACACTCACCACTATCAGTGAGGAGGAGAGAAGAGAAATGTAGCCAATTCAAAGAGGGGAATTATTAGGAGGCCATGATTGGTAAGGGCCAATGGGGAAATTTGGGGATATCGTCAGTATCACTATACTGGGGCATTAGGACCCACATGGACCACAGGGTGAGCGCCCCCTGCTGGCCCCACTAAGGAACTAAGGAACCTTAGTTTTTCCCGGGAGGTCTACCATCCAGGTACTGACCAGGCTCACACCTGCTTAGCTTCAGTGGGTTGCCAGTTGTGAGTTGCAGGGTGATATGGCTGCTGGCCATAATCAGCAGCCTTCAGTACTGAAGCAGGTGTGAGCCTGGTCAGTACCTGGATGGGAGACCTCCTGGGAAAAACTAAGGTTGCTTCTGGAAGAGGTGCTAGTGGGGCCAGCACAACCATTAGGCAGGCCTCCTGACCTTTCACAGTCATGCTTTGTTGTGTGAAACTTTAATTATCTTTTTAGGATTTTTTGAACATGGCAACTTCCACCGAGATGGGTGGGGGGTGTCGGGGTGCTCTTCAATAGCTTTTTCATCTATACACACAAACGGATGTAACCAAGACACTCAGAACCTGTCACGCAGGGGCTGACTGCTGAGGATAGGGATCCAATGCGGTGCCCTTGGTAGGGTTGGCGCGAGACGCAGGCATAGTCGGAGTAAACAGGCAGGGGTCCGAGTCCGGGAAGGCGTATGTCGAAGAAAACTCAGTCTTCACTCAGGTTGGGAGATTGTCAACAGAGATCTTTAATACAATCAGCTGAAGGGGAGCATATCACAGAGAAAGGGTTTCCCCTAGCACTCAAGACATGTTCACTGGACTGAAGTTATACTGTCCTTTTTTATACATTAAAAGTAGGCAATACTTTAACATATCAAAGGAACATACAGGGAAAGGGGCAGTGTCAGAAGTCAAACAAACAGGACAGGGGGGTGCCATTTGGCATCCTACAATCTGTTTCAATTTTCTCTGGTTGAATGGGTGTGAGGAATCACAGGCTTTAGTTTGCACCTAAGACAGTGGTCTTAGGTGCGAACAGAAAACCTTTCCCACGCATAGTCACTGTCCTGACCTTTTGACTCGGTCTTCCACACGTAGCACAGGCGTAGGCACAGAATCGACAGGCGAAAGTGTAGTCGAGGGACTGGCAGGGGTCGGAGTCCGGGAAGGCGTAGAAGTTGCGTCGGTGTGGATTCAGAAGGCAGAGGCGTAAACGAAAAGTCAGGCTGGGGTCAGGATCCGAGAAAGCGTAAAACAGGCGAAGGTACAAAATCGAGTGGCTAAAGCGGGGTCGAGGTCCAGGGGAGAAGTCGTAGTAAGGCAAAGGTGTAGTTAGTACGTAAGCTCCGGGAGAGAATCTCAATCGTGAGCAATGACCGGGGGGCAGATGAAGGTTTAAGCAGAGGCCTGATTGACACGTGCACGTTTGGTACGGGGAGAGCTCGTAGGAATGCGGGAGCACTTGCCTGCGTGAGGGAGATTCGTGGCAAAACCAACAGAATCAACCTGAACTCACAGAAAAACAAGAATGCCCCCGAGACACCTGCACCCCCCTCGGACCACTCTGGTATCAACACCCCCAAACCCATCCATACCAGCTAACAAGACTCAGAATCGGTGCAACCCTCCAACCTGGACCAAGAGCAGGATGGGACAAGAACCTGCACCACACTACGCACCCCTCATCCAGACCAGCAGGACAGCCAGACCACAGACAGCACCATCATGTAACCCCCCTGTTCATTCCAACAGAAAAGCCGAACTGACCCCCACCAGCATGGCGACGCTGCAGCTCTGGTCACACCAGCAGGCCCAATGGGCTCAGAGCTGGGGGACATACAGATGCAGCCATTCAAAATGCGTGGGCGATACCGCATTATTTTCCGGTACGCTGTACGCAGTCTACCGCAAGTTACCGGTAAATACCGTGAGTTACCGGTAAATACTGCTAGTTACCGTAAATTCTCCTATAATATGACAAGCAAAATAATAGTATCCGGAATTTCGGCAAGGTGGAGCTAATAAAGCTCAACCTCTCATGTTTGAGCTGTGGCCATCAAAGTCTTTAACGAAGATATTACTAATAGTATTAATAATGAATGACTTTGGACAAGCTGTAAGTGTAAACTCAAAGTATTGCCCTGGTCAACATTCTTTTTTTCATTGACCGTCTTTGTAAAAGTAACACCACAGCATTTCGCAATCACGCATTTGTTTCCAATCATGCAAAGTACAGTAATTTTTGAGAATCGATTCACCATGCCTTTCACATGCTCATAAAAGAGATTGATTTAGGAACATAAACATATTACTGTATGAAAACTGTACTGTATACAGTATGTATATGTATATTTAATGTCTTAACTGTGCCCGTTTAAGTATTGAATATTCATATCTAATTTTACCACTGAAGGGAAATCTTAGTAGCTGAGCATAAAAAGAATAGGAGCATACTGCAACGCGTGTGAAGGCCATAAACGATATTAATTTTGGAACATAAACATACAGTATATGGCTGGTCTCAGTACTTTAAAGAAAACATACACGAAACATGGTTTCATTATGACCAGAATCGGTCTTGAGATATTTTTAACTTGATTTACAGTATTTGAGAGGTATGTCTTAACACCGATACTACAGTGCTTAAGTACTGCTCACGTATATGTTTCTAGGTTTATATTATGCATTTCATACGATCAAATTACTTTTGAGCAACTAATAAGAAGCGCGAAACGGTATGCGTTTTAGTTTCGTTTTGTGCTGGGACCCGTGGATTGATTAGAGATATCAAGTACATACAAGTCATTTTTTAAATGTTGTAGTTCGTCTTGAAAAAATGTTACGAGTACATCATCTATCAACAATTACACAGGTTCTGTTTCCATATTGCGGATTTTGGTTACGTAATATTATTTTCTAGATTTCACGTTGTGAATATATGATTTGGGCAAACAGAGACGCAAAGAAGTACATTATTGGTTGTTGTTTTTTTTTTTGCAGTTTTATCTAGAACAAGCGATGCTTAAACCTTTGTCTGATTCTTGTGAAACTACCCACACGACAGTTACAGTACCTAGGAGTTGACTTCAGTGATGTCACTGATGGGATGTTTCTAAAAATCCATGGTCTGTGATTGAAACCTGTAAAACCGGTTTAATTCGTCACAGCCAGCACTCTTCAGGTGTGAGGGTCTTCTGCTCAGAATGAAACGCTAAAATGTTTGTGTATATTCTAATGGTAGTGGGGGCAGGGTGTGTGGGAACAGCTTTGGTTGAAATTGCATTGGAGATCTATGTTCTTCACACCTGAAACATTTTCTCTGAAAGCATTTTCTCTGAAAGCATTTTCTTCGCAGTTTAACCGATCTTGTTACAGCATGTTACAGTTTACTATTATTAACCATATTAATTTTAAGTGCTTAATGTAAAATCTTGTAAAAATATATTTTCATTGTTCAAATATACATTAAGTCTGACTATCATATAATAAGTTAAATACAAAACTAAAGAAAAAATAGGGTTAAATATAATTTTAAATATTTTGCTAACAATGTTAACTGTTTATGAATAATAAAATGTATTAACTAAGGAGTAGGATGGCACAGTTGTTAGTATGTTTTTTGTTTTGTTTCTTTTTCATAAATACAACAGTAGTACCTGATGTCTCAGTGGCTTTCAAAATTAAATTATGCATGCAAACCTGTGAACTAGAAAGATAACTAAGATATCCATCCATTTATAATGGTGGCAAAGTGGTTAGCATTGCTATCTTGCAGCACTGGGGTCCTAGGTTCAATTCCTGCCATCCTGTGTGTGTGGGGTTTACATGTTCTCTCTGGTTTTTCTCCATATGTGTGATATGACTCCCTCTCGCACTCCAAAACATACTGGTAAGTTAATTGGTTTATGGGAAAACTGGCCCTGGTGTGTGTGTGTTTGTGTCTGTCTGTCCTGTGATGGACTGGCGCTATGTCCAGGGTGTATTCTGCCTTGTGTCCGTTGCTTACTGGGATAGGCTCCAAATCCTCTGTACTGGATAAAGAGATTAGAAATGGAAGTAAAGGCACTGTGCTGATGGAACTATACACGGTGTTAGAAACCCACTATGAAATGGCAGCATCTCACTGAGAATAAAATATTTTATAGTGCTGGCTTAAGGAAACAGCCTTTCCACCTCTCTTGCACATCAGTATCCATACCTAGTTATTTAAACAAATTGCCTCTAATTATAAACATCTTAATATGCTGGCTCTGTGGATCCGCATCAGCTATGTTTGCCCATTCCTTCAATTCATGTGCATCCAACACACAGTTCAACGCTAGCAACTACACAAAATCTAAAATATGAGCTCTACTTGCCACTTACAATACCAACAGTACCAGCTAACTTTAGTAGTGACATTTTCATGGATCTTTTTAACAATAAAATTTACAACATCAGACTTCAGACACAATTAAACAGGCCTCAAAAAAGTCTGGTACAAACATTTTCAGCATGGAATAAACCGTTACTTTAATGGTATAAACCTTAAATGGATTCATATTCTCAATAAGATTTGGTGCTCAGTAACATGACTTAGAAAATGACAGAAGACATACGTATCATGCTTATCCTTCTATTTTTCATAATCGTAAACTCCTTAAGGCAGTTACATTTTCTCTGTTCTGACCTGGAGTTACAGAGAAATTTAAATTCTAATAAGAGATTTGTAATGAGGAAAGTCATATCAATCACTCATACAGTACCAGGATTTGCAATTACAATACAAATACTTTCTTTCTATATGTGTTTATTTTGCAGTTTGAGTCTATGGCATTCCTTTGGGGGTCTATACTCCAAGGCATGACTTTTTTATGGGAACATGACATTTTTTTAAACATATATTTTTGTGGTAGTAGGGCGCAAAACATCAGTATTTACTGCTATTAATCACTGTACGATTTATAGTTGAAATCTGAGCCTAGATATAAAGTTAGATATAAAGTTAAAATCTCGACAAAGCAATGTAGGAAATACAGAGAAAATAAATCCTTTCTGACATCTAAAATCAGTTTCGATCAAGGTCTCTAAAACGAACAAGAAAAAGAGGATTTTCGGAGGGCAATTACGCTGTGTTTATATAGAATAAGTGATTTATGAGCAATCTAATTTCTTGTTCGTTTAAAACAGTGAAATGTCAGCTGCAAAAGATCGCACCAGAAACAGCACTCTCTCTGCCTGTCATAGACGTTCAGGAAAGGCTGAATGAAGTCATGTCAAGTACAATAATTCGGTGATCAATAATAACAGTTGTATTATATCCATGGAAATATATTCATTATATGCCAGCGAACCTCACCGTGCCAGGCCACCACTGCGTCACAACACACAGCTGCCAGTGCACCTCTACATACCCGACCACCACTGCATCACACAGCTGCCAGCGCACCTCACCGTGCCAGGCCACCACTGCGTCACATAGCTGCAAGCGCACCTCACCATGCCAGGCCACCACTGCATCATAGAGCTGCCAGGGCACCTCACCGTGTCAGGCCACCACTGCGTAACACCACATAGCTGCCAGCGCACCTCACCATGCCAGGCCATCACTGAGTCAGAGATTAAATAAAACCTCACTCGCACCAAATAAATTTATATTTCTAAATATCACAACATGATCGAATTTAAGTCATTTTAATAACAATGAATAGTCACCTAGGCGTTACAATATAAAAATTTATATTGATTTAAATAACGTTTTGATTTAAATCGCAAATGCGGGTTTAAATATATGTGTTTTTTGATTCACAATCAGACAAATGCAACATAAATTGATATCTTTGTCTTCTAAGTATCTTAATAAACTTTCAGCATAGCTTTCTCCCCGTTTAGATTTATTTTGGGATCAAACGTGGAAAGATTAGATTGTAATCGTTTTTATTTTTTAAATACATTTTAGAAAAGTGTAATCTATACTAAAAAGCTGTACACCACCTGCTATAAAGATACATATTGTAATACTTTCGGGTTCGAATAGGACAGACACAAGAACTTAGACTTGCGGAGTTAAAGCAAGTAAAGCCTTGATTTTATATATCACCTTTAAAAGTGGCATCTCAAAGCAAAGTAAATACCCAACACTGATTGTACCCATCTGTCATGCTAATAAAGCAGCTTGAATTGAATTGAGAGGGGGGGGGGGTATATTTGCTTTGTGTATAAAGTACATTGTGAATGTTTTCACAGCCTTCACTTTGTCGTTTTTATGCCATTTTTTGACCACGCACGAATATTCCTATGTCCGTATCTTCACAAGGGAATCAGTGCGAATTTTAATACTAATTAAATGACCGCGGGCACTTTCCACCCCCTCTACATTCTCAGAGTAGAACAGACTAACCTTCTAATGAAAGACGGTCCACCCCCCACGGACAGGAAAAGTGCCCACAGGCACTTAAACTTAATATGGTCAGTAACAGTAAACAGTAACATGGTCAGAAGGAGCACGTACAAACGTTTCCGAAATAACCACATGTAAGACTGATGCTTAAAATGTTTAGGGAGAAAGTGGAATACTGGTGTGTATTTTTTCTTTAAACTACCAATACCAGCCATATACAGTCTGTAACGTAGGGATTTCTATATGTCTTTATTTAGTGGTTACATTAGTGACAAAGGCTAAACTTTTAGCTTCAGTAACGTGTACATATCTCCCCTTTTTATAAAACGACATGGTTGAAAACTGTTCCAGAGCCACTGTTGTTTCTTCAGTGAAAAGTACATCATGAAATGCCTCTCCCTGTTCAATCCACTGGAAAAAAGAAAAGGAGCATAAAGCTTCTGATGGTCATAAACGATATTCATTTAGGAGCAGCATCAGAGGTATGTTTTTAACTGCACTGCATTGGAGAGAATACCATAGTGTGTTTTTTTTTTTTACTCCCTGGTGGAAACTGGCTTCCAGAAGAATCAGTATGGCTCAGAGATTAAATAAAACTTCACTCACACCAAACAAATGTATATTTCTAAATACCACAACATGATCGAATTTAAGTCATTTTAATAACAATGAATAGTCACCTATGCGTTACAATATAAACATTTATATTGATTTAAATCGCGTTTAAATCACCTTTATTTAAAACCCATAAATAAAGCTGATACTGTTTAGACTTTTAATTATTTAAAACTGTATTAAAGCAGCACGATACACAATGCAACGTAAATCGCTATCTTTGTCTTCTGTGTAATAATGTTCACCTCTCTGTCCAGCAAATTTACAATAGTAATAATAATGAACTTTATTGTATATGGCGCCTTTAAAGGTGGCTCCTCAAAGCGCTTTACAGGTTAAAAACAATACTGTTAGGCTGGGAAAACGTTTTTTTTTAAGAAATACAAAATGAGATATAATGATATGTTCCGGCTTAGACATTAACGAAGAGCATAACGCGTGTACTGTATACACTGCAAGTACAACCCCCCTCTCTGCAGGAGTGCTGGCTGTGACGAAGTGAACCGGTTTCACGGGTATTTTCAAAGTAGGAGGCGAGATTTCCAGCGAAAGACACCTCCCCCCCCTCAAAAACCCAGTAAGTACAGTACTTACTAGTTAAAGGCTAGGCTCCTCAATGAAATCGCTTTAACATGCTAATGCGTTGCTGTAACAGTCCGGGCGTGGCAAGCCTCTAATTTCAACCCGACTACGGCGAAAGGAACCCTTCTTTCATTAGAAGACAATGAACATATTTTAGCCCTGAATGAATTAATAGCAAACATGGTTTACATAAAAGACATTTTTCCAAGAAAGTTTAGCCTTTGTCACTAATGAAACCACTAAATAAAGACATAAATATAAAAATCTTAAGATTTTTAAAATACATGACTTTGCTAAAATTTTTTTGAAAATAAAAACAATTACAACCGCCAGGGGAGAGAGAGAACAGGGGAGGGATGTTGGTTTTGCATAAGGGGCGGGGCTATGGGAATTTGGTCTGTTTGGGAATGTGTAGTTACATGTTCTGGCTGTTTGTGAATTATCGTTGTTGAGTATGGAGTGTTGAGGTATTGATTTTGTGTAATGCTTTATGTTGAAAATTGAGGTGGATTTTGTTTATGATAAACAGGATAAACTGGGATGGGAGGAAGGTTTGGTTTTGCATAAGGGGCGGGATTATGATAATTTGAGGAATTTGCGAGAGTAAAATTGTTTGATATATTTGATTTTGTATTGTGGTTGTTATCTATGTTTTTGGTTGGTATTATGTTTATATGGTTGTTTTTGTTGGTTGGTTGTTATTATGGTTATTAATAATACGATCTATAGTTGAAATCTGAGCCTAAATAAAAAGAAAAAGCAAGTGATTAGGTTTATGAGCAATCTAATTACTTATTCGTTTAAAACGCTATATAAAATAAAGTTTATTATTAATTTGCTGGACAGAGCGGTGAACATTATTATGCATAAGACAAAGATAACGATCCTGATCAGTTTAGAAATCTGTGTACACTGTAAGGTTTTTACTTCTTAAACTTTTAAAATACACGTTTTGAATAGAAAGAAATCCTCTTCCTGGTACAGTATGTATAGCAAACCAGCACGTCTTTTTTTCTCCAATCAGAGGGGTGTCAGATGGTGTCAGCCAATCACCATTCTGAAGCCCTACCATAATCTCTGGTATGGGGAGACCCCAGAATTCTGTCCCATAGTTTAGACAGATGATAGATACTTTTATTGATCCCGTGAGGGAAATAAAGTAAATCATTTTCATTTTAGGAAATTATTAAACGCTCGGTTAAAAGCAAAGGAGATTGTCTGTTATAGTGGACATAAAAACAAGAGTTCGCTGGCATTATATCCTGGAAGACACAGACCGGTGCCAGACCAGTAAAATGCCTGATGAACTAGGGATTGGACAGTTTCCAAGTACAATTGGACAGTTGCTTGTACAATCGATGGAAATGTTCAAATAAATGTGCAAAAGAAAGAAACAAAATAATCATTTATTTCTTTATCATATTGGGTAGCTAATGTCCTCTCTTTGCTAGTTAGTGGCTGTGTTTCTGCGTTGGGTAGCAACGGGTGACTGTTCTCAGGCGGAAGATGTAAACAGCTTTATGTTCGTGTTAAATAATTTTTTTAAATTAAAATTCATTCCATACAGCAATCGCATATTTGGGTACCGTTTCATAAAACTTTCATGCTTAAAATGTTTAGGGAGAAATGGAAAACTGGTGTGTATTTTTTCTTTCAACTACCAAGACCAGCCATACACAGTACAGTTTACATACATACAGTAATGTTTATGTTCCTAAATTAATATCATTCATGACCTTCAGATGCGTTATGCTCCTCTTCTTTTTATGCTCAGCTACTAAAATTTCCCTTTAGTGGTAAAATCCATATAAATATTCAAAACTAAGCGGATTAAAATGTGCACAGTAAAGACATTAAATGATTAAATCTTTGCACTACCAACCAATGCACCACGAGTGCCCCTGTCGGTCATTTTGGCCAGCCAATCACTTACCGCGGTGCCCTCCGGTGCCCTGCGGTGGCTTGTGGGTAGGTTACTGTACCGCGGGTTTTTACCGCGCATTTTGAATGGCTGCATCTGTACTTAATTGGCTTTATGATTTGGTATTGATTTTGTATTGTTGTATTATTAACTTTGTGCTTTCTGTGTTTTTATCGTATTGTGGACTTATTTTTTAAACAAATGCTTACAAAGGCAGACACGGCACACATCTGTTTATACCAGCGGTGAATTGTACATTTTTATTAAGTACAATCTACTGTGCATTTTTGGGAGTATAACAGATTCGATATAAAGTGGCAAAAATCTAAAAGGGGAAAATACCCAAGACTGCGTGTAAAGCCCTTGTTGTGGCTGTTGTTTTATTTTTAGATAAAAATGGCGTAGTGTGCACGAAATGTTGCAGAAACACAATCTAATATTTTAATAACTGTTATTTTAATAATTTGATAAGTATGAGGCCCCAGATCCAAATCTTCGGTTCTGATTTTTTAAACATGATATCTTCCCTTCCTCTCGATGTGAGCAATTGTTTTTTTTTCACATTGCGATCCAAAGAGCCTCAGACGCACAGTCTAACAGTAACCAAACCAGAATGGATTCTGCTGGGAGCCGGACTGAGCTCATTCTCACTCCCTGTGTTGAAAACAGAATTATCTCTTCCCCGAACATCGTCTACAGATCACTTGTGTGCTTTTAACCTTCTCGCAGCTACAGGCGAGACTGAAGCTGGAGATGTGAAGGCACCCGCTGGTGCATCTTCTCCAAATTTCACTTCTCTTTTTTTTTAAAGTAGATATAGCCCTGAAAAAAGCATTAGCTTTATCAGTTTTTACATTAATCGATTTTGAAACAAATATTATATTTTTATTGCAATTTACATAATAATAATAATTATTATTATTATCATCATCACTTACACTTATATAGCGCTTTTCTGGATACTCCACTCAAAGTGCTTTACAGGTAATGGGGAATCCCACTACCGCCACCAATGTGCAGCCCCACCTTGATGATGCAACGGCAGCCATACTGTGCCAAAATGCTCACCACACATCAACAATCAGTGGGGAGGAGAGCAGAGTAATGAAGCCAGTCCATAGATGGGGATTATTAGGAGGCCATGACTGGTAAGGGCCATTGGAAAATTGGGCCAGGATGCTGGGGTTACACCCCTACTCTTTCAAGAGATGACCTGGGATTTTTAAAGGCCAGAGAGAGTCAGGACCTCAGTTTTACTTATCAGCCGACGGACGGCACCTGTTTACAGTTTAGTGTCCCCGTCATTATACTGGGGCATTAGGACCCACATGGACCACAGGGTGAGCGCCCAGCGACAGAAACCAGATGGTACTGTGTGTCGGGCTCGGCTGCAAGCAGGACAATGATGTCACGGGGACAAAGTAGAAAAAATCAGAACGGTTCTGTAAAAGACCTGTGTCAGCTGTCGGTTCGCAGTCTGGACTCTAAATCCATCGATCTGATTTCAAATCTCTCTAACACCTGAGCTGTGGCTTCTTTTGAGTAGTTATTCAGGAGAACATTATGTTAATCGTATAGATGAATCGTTTAATATATTCAGGTGGATAGCTACTTCAGCATGCATATCTGCAAAGAAACAAGTAATATTGTAGGTTTATTCCATGCTGAAAAGAGAAGAGAGAAAACAAACCTGAAGAAGTTTTCATAGCTGAAACGTTGTGTTTTCTCTCTTCTCTTTCAGCATGGAATAAACCTATTACTTGTTCCTTTAATATATTGTTCGGTTGAATTCAAAATGCTTTACTACTACAAGAGAGGATTATAGTATGGAGGATGAGACAAATTTATGATTTCTTGGAAGAAAATGGTTTTACTTTGCATTCGAAATGAATCAAAACTTTTGCGTGACACACAAGCCCTTTGTCTTTTTTAAAGATATCATATTTTTAAACAGACAAGTATAGAAAAAGTTTTTTTTTTTACTTAGAAATTTTGGATGGGGGTGATGCATTACTAGTAGTGGCACTGAGGTCACTATGGTGCTGTTGAGCACCATAAGGTTAGGGCCAGTGGTGTAATGTATAATGCATCTGACTTTGGATCAGAAGATTGTAGGTCTGACTCATGTTGCTTTTAAACCAGTAGTAGATTTTCTTTATGTAAATTAACTGCAGCTGAAAGCTATAGAAAACACATTGGCTAAATTGCAATGAACTGTCGAACTGTTTTGCACGAAGCTGCAGACTACTTAACACGGTACTGTCTGAAGATCAGCTCCTGCTCTGAGCTCAATAGCAATGCAAAACTGTGCGTAACAAAGCTGGCGAGCAGCTGAACTTGTGCTAAATAGTCTGTTCGGTGATGAGGGTTCAGTACTGGCGTTGTTCTAATTAGCACGAACTGCACAGGCTGAATCAGACAATTTCAAATAGTCTGATCAGTGTAGGACAAGTTAATGAAGAATTATTACTTTGTCTCTGTCTCTTGTTTGTATATAAATGAATGTCTCTGACAACTTAATGTTAGTTTTTAATTTAGTTTTACGATGTTGGTCAGGCGTTGACATATGCACAAACACACGAAATGTCTCACTCCTGATTCAGCTCATGAAGCAATACGAGTGAAGCAATTCCTCCTGCTTCTCGTACAACCATATCAGAACAGAAGCCCGTGTCACCCCGCTCTGATTCAAGAGCGACTCACATCTTGACAGGGTGCTTGGCATGAAGGGGGGGTACTGTCACGCCCTCTGCAGCCAGAGGGCGCTCCTTCTCTGTCCTGTCCCTAGTTTCCAGCCTGCTGTCCTTCCTGTCCCTCTCTTTCCCTTGGGCTATATATTTCCGGGTCTTGCACTCTGTCGTTGCTCAGCATTGACGTTTGGATGTCCTGAGACCCGCCTAGCACCAGGGCGCCCCACGTCCGCTCCCTGAGGGCATAGGTTTCTATATGGCATTCCTGAACTCTTTGCACTAATGAGCCCGGGCCTTTTTCCCGTCTCGCCGCTACGCATATGGGTCTTTTTCCACTCTCCTACTCCCCATGGTTAGTCCCTTAGGACGTCCGTGACAGGTGCCCCTTTGGAATGGTTTTCAGAAAATGTGAGAAAAGGAAAGTTATGTACAGTAAGCTCTCACACACAGCTCTCAAACACAGCATTAGAGATTGGAATCTGATTGTAAAAAAAACTGCCCGTCTCCCCGCCATTTAACGTTGCTGTTGTTTTTATTTTACATATTGTTAGCATTTTAATGAATTGTTAAAAGATTTATACACAAATCGCTAAATACGAAACGTAAAAACCCAACTGTAAGCAATTGACCATTCATATTCCTGAATTTTAAATACCTATGTTTATCTGTCTCCAAGTGCCTGGTGCAGCTATTTTGAAAGCATACCTCAAGGAGGACTTTACACGCAGTCTGGGGTATTTTCTCCTTTTACATTTTTGCGATTTTATATCGAACCTCGTATACTCCCAAAAGTGCACAGTAGCTTGTACTGTGTGCCCTGTTTGCCTTTGTAAGCATTTGTTTAAAAAATAAGTTCACAATATGATAAAAACAGAGAAAGCACAAACTTAATAATATAACGATTCAAAATCAAAACCAAATCATAAAGAAAAAGAGTCAATTTCCACCTGCACTGATATCCCTTCAAATGTTTTATAAGAACTATTGACGTTTATAGAGTAGAAGCCTGGTCCATTTCTTCTACTAAACGAGACTATGGGAGTGAGTATTTTGATGTCGAACTGGGATTTAAATAAAGAGGAACACTACACTACATTGGGCTACGCGTGTGACAAAACGTTTATTTTAGACTTCTCGATAGCTCAGTTGCTAGCTCTTAAAACTGTAGAAAAAGCAGTGAGTATGTCTTATGTCCCTGGTCTGAATCCAGTTTGAAGGGTGGTGTTTTCTTGTTCCTTAATCAAAAAGTGAATTGCGAATTTGTCTTTCACTTTGACGTTCACCCGAAAGCTCAGTATACAAAGAGGTAGAGGCTCCTGTTCTGAATAATCCTCACGTCTGATTGTTTTGCTCAGACCTTTAAAATGTACACTGTGGACTATTTGCTCTTCCTAACACAATTAAAAAGCCGCCGGCAAACTTATCGATCGGGAGTTTAGTTCAGTGATAGCGCGCGCTTAAGTTTTCTATCGCCGGCATCTCTGTATTCTTTTTAAATGCGATATTTTTTATTCTTCGTGTGTGAATTTCAGGGAGACTCATAAACCCTTTCTCTGTTTTTAAGATACATTATTTTAAACCAGACATAATGAAAGACGTAGTAATTAGACACACGTACAAAACACATGAATCTAATTGAAGAAACTTTTGACCGGGGCGATGTATTACTAGTAGCGGCTCTGAACTCAATGTGGTGCTGTATAGGAATGCAATACAAACGCCAATGGCACAATGGATAACGTGTCTGATTACGGATCAGAAGACTTTAGATTTCTACTCCTTCCTGGTTCGTGAAGAAGCTTTTAAACCACACTACTCAACACTGACATCGAAGTGTGTGCGGTCCTACACAACCTTACTATCGACTAGATGAGTCTTCTGTTCTATCTCCGATTCTTTCCGCACATTCCTGCTATTTCACCACCGTTATTGTAGGATAACAGCCACAGACACGAGAAGATATACTATTCCGAACAAATGTCTTAAATAATCAAGTTGAAAAGGGTGACAAAAAGTTTTTGTTTCTTTAACGTAACCTAACTTTTGCCTGTAAAGTTCACATTATTTTCTGTAGCCGCAAATCCCTAATATTTCTGCTTTCTCCCGAGAAACACAAGCATGGAGTCAAATCATATTAAATAACACAACACATCTATTAATTTAACACCCAGATGTGACAGAACACATGTAAGACTTACACACAGCTTTTAATATGATATAGTGAATTTGCAGGTATCCTGGGGAGGGAAGAGAACTGATATTAAGGAAATACATATTTAAAGGGGATGTAAGTCTTAAATGTGTTTTGTCACATCTGGGTGTTAACTGAATAATTTTCTAGCATTATTTATTGTGTTTTGACTCTATACTTGTGTTTCTCAGGAGAAGGCAGAAATATTGATGTTTACATTTATATTCACATTCCCGGTGATATTGACATAGGTACTCAACTATTTACTTGTAGTTTGACTAGTGTCAAAAGTTGAAAATCTCTGAAAACATCAAGATGGCTAACGACGTGCAAAGAAACTCAATCACATTTAGAGAAGGTAATGTTTAGATCGGATTAATTCGAAGTGTGTCTCTGGGTGCATTTGATCTACGAACGTTGTGTTTAACTGAAGCACACCCTGACTGAGTGTGCCATAGAAACTGACACATGTCATATTTTTCCACATTCACAGATTTTTGGCTAAAGTAAAAAAAAAATCGTTGTCATTTTCTTGCCAGCTGGCAGTAATTCTTTTGAACTGATAACAAAGACAAGCATTTTAGCTTTCGCGATGTGTGGAGTTCTTGAAAAACAAGTTGTGCCAAAAACGAAATAAACACCTCCATTAAACTTAATGCAGAAGCATGTTGTCTATAACAATAAACGATGCAAGACAGGAAGAAAGGCACCGCTGGGATTTAAACCCAGGATCTCCTGTTTATTAAAGAGGCGCTTTAACCATCTAAGCCACGACACCAGCAGAACTCTCTTCTTTTACTGCCACTTGGACACACCGCTCTGAGACACCTGCGTTCAGTAAGCCCTGAGTCTGCTGGCTGAGCAAAGCTGCCTCCTTTCCACGGAACAGGAGCCCCGACTGTAAGAGAAATGAAGAGAAATGGCTTTTATTGGGCACTTTTCATGTCCAATGCTCTTGACATCTCCCAAGGGCGGCAGAGTTCATTTACCACACTTTTCCTTTCTTTCTTCTTTCTGTACTCTTTGATGAAACAAAACGAGAAATCATGTAAGGGAAAATGTCTTTTTTTCATGGAGAAAACATGCACAAGGAAATGTGTTTAGAAGAAGTGAGTTAACATGAAAAGTGACCTAATTTACCGGAGCAAATGCTCACCTAGCAAGATCTGCTTTACTACAAGAGAGACGTAGAGTGAAAGACGTGATCATTTCATGCCGTTGTGGAACGAAACGCTTTTGTCTTGGAATTCTAAATCAATTAGAAATTCAGAGCGACACATAAAGGCTTTGTCTGCTTAAAAATGATGATTTTTTAAAACTAAAAAAAAATGTAGAAAACACGTTTCTCACTTAGAAATTTAAGATGGGGGTGGGGTATTACTGGTAGCGGCACTGAACTCACCATGGTGCAATTAATTTACGTGACGGGCTAGTGGTTTAATGGATAACGCGTCTGATTTCGGTTTATAAGATTGTCGATTCGACTTCTACCGGGGCTGTGTGATTCAAATCAGGCTCCTCAGAAATAGATGTCTGTTATGTAAATGAAGCCAACCTGAAAGCAAACGTTGGGTCTGGGTTCCTTTCTTTCCTGCATGAAATAGCAAATCGTTACAAAAAAAAAAAAACACCAACTAATGTCCAATAGTCCAATAGTTAGTCATTTAAGTAAACATGAATATACTGTAAGGTCTTGGTACATGGGAGTGGATTTCAACCACAATTAAAAGAAGGGCAAATTATAATTACAGGCTTCAGACACTTTTTCATACAAAAGTGACCAAACACTCCCTAACTTTCAGGTTTGCTTGAACCTGTAACAGAAAAGCGGTTTGAAACTTCCATTCTCTGATGTCACTGTCTCTAAAGTCGGACGTGATGTTTCGCGGATGTGCAGTGTGCCTTTTCTCTTGTCGTGTTCAAGATGAAATGCTGCATAAGCTCCTGACTGGGTGTTCTGTACTGTTCTGTTATTTCATTCGGATTACCTAGGTGGTGTACAGCTAAAACCCGACTGCATGGTGTAAATTCCGAGTTCGACACCAGCAGCACCTGCAAACACATCAGCTGACCTCAACGTGATTTGAACACGCAACCTTCTGATCTGGAATCAGACGCACTACCATTGCACCACAAGGTCACTTGCGACAAGTGCTTTTAATTCACCCAAAGAGAAAAATCAGCGTCCCTGAAAAATATTGTTTTCATTCTCTCCTGTGAGGAGCGCCGCTCTTCCAACGAGGGTCTCTTCTTCCCAGACCACAGATTATTCATCCCGCCTGGCTCTCTCACAGAGAGCAGACACACCGTCTCCACTAATGTGTTTACTACATCTATAGATCTGACCCCCTACAGCCCCGATATTCCTGGACAGGATATTTACCACCAGCCTGGTGAACTTCTCATCTTGACCTCTCCCAGGAGGAGCACAATTAACACAGAATCCTCTCTCCATTTAGCAAATAACACAAAACACTGTTTACCTGTCAAGACAGAAAACCAGGCTGCTCCAGGTGAGGCTTAAACTCACAACCTCGGCATGAGTCCACTGAATATGTCATTTTACATGGCCTGAACCAGGAAAGAGGTTGGAAGTCAAGAAGTTATGGTTTTGTTTTAATACTTGCCTACTCTTTTAATTTTTTGGTCAAATCTTTTATTTGGGAGTACTTTCAGTGGATGTTAATCTTTGTCCCGATGCATGATTCTGGGCCATGGTGTGTCTTGAATAATGTTCTTATAGGCTTCAGTTTGGAAAAGTGCGGTCTTCAGAAGCTACCGAAACCGCTAATGGTTACATAACACTTAATGCAAAAGCAACGTTCGGGTTTGAAAAAAAATATTACTTGCTATGAATACAAACACTGTTACAGGAGGCGTGTTAGGGCTATTTTAGCTTAGATCATCAATTCATCTTACATTTCTTCTCCATCTATATCAACAGCGTCATCGCTACTGAGCACTAAAGGCAGGTCCTGGCAATACAATCTTCTTTAGAAAACATTTTTAAAACTATTTCCACTACCATACATAAAGTAAACGATACCGATTGCACGCAACTAATAAAATCTCTTATCCAGGGACGTTGTAGCTAGATGCAAATTCCAATCGAAAATGTATCAGCTTTAAAATTTTCTTTTGGATCCACAGGACGATCAGCATGAGTCTCAAAATATACCTGTGTTTGATTGTACAGCATAGATTGTACAGCATGTATGTTTACATTTATGTTAAAATTAAGGTAAATATATCAAAATATCAACATCCAACTTCACAGTGCTAACGTACTGTAACAGTGCTTGTCAAATTCTCAAACAAATCTGCGTTATATTTCTAAACTCTTTTAGCAGAGGACGCAACAGGAGTATAAATGATATCTCCCGCCAGCCATTCAAAGATACTTTTTCAAGGGTGAATATGGATTTCTGGGGAGTTGCGGTGTTGATCACTATTGGACTTCCCCGGTCTCAAGTGTTGTTGTTGGACACGGGCAAAAGACTCGCATTTTCTGCAAATATGAAGAGGGTTAAGGTTTCGGCTTTAGCGGAGACAGTGTTTACATTGACAATAATAAGAAGATCGTCCCTGGGTGGGTTTGAAACACCAACCTTTCAGTTAACAGCCAAACATGCTCGCCGATTGCGCCACAGAGACTGATGAGAGAGGCTTTTCTCCATTCGCACCTTTCCGGTCAAAAAATAAACATTGCTTGCATTTTCTTGCCAGTCGGCAATATTCCTACTGCTCTGATAGCCAAGAATTACATTTCATTTTTCACAAGCTGTATGAATTTCTTGAAAAACAAGTTGTTGCAGAAAGGAAATGCATTCATGCTTTAAACTAAATCAAGCCCTATGCGGTTGTCCAAGATGGTAGTTTCTGCACAAAAAGACAGGAAGAAAGGCACAGCTGGGATGTGGAGCCAGGATCTCCAGTTAACGAGACAGGTACTTAAACCGACTCAGCTACGGTGCCGGCAGAATTCTCCTCTTTTATAGCCGCTTGGACACACCGCTCTGAGCCATCTGCATTCACGAAGCCCTGAGTCTGCCGGCTGAGCAAGCTGCCTCCTTTACACGGAACAGGAGCCCTGACCATAAGAGAAACGAAGAGAAATGGCTTTTATTGGGCACTTTTCATGTCCAATGCGCTTGACATCTCCCAAGGGGGACAGAGTTCATTAACGACACTTTTCCTTTCTTTCTTCTTTCTGTACACTTTGATGAAACAAAACGAGAAATCATGTAAGGGAAAATGTCTTTTTTCATGGAGAAAACATGCACCGGGAAATGTTGTGTTTAGAAGAAGTGAGTTAACATGAAAAGTGACCTAATTTACCGGAGGAAATGCTCACCAAGCAAGATCTGCTTTACTACTAGAGAGAAGTAGAGTGAAAGACGTGATCATTTCACGCCGCTGTGGAATGAAACGCTTTTGTCTTGGAATTCTAAATCAATTAGAAATTCAGAGCGATACATAAAGGCTTTGTCTGCTTAAAAGTGATGATTTTTTAAAACTAAAAAAAAATGTAGAAAACACGTTTCTCACTTAGAAATTTAAGATGGGGGTGGGGTATTACTAGTAGCGGCACTGAACTCACCATGGTGCAATTAATTTACGTGACGGGCTAGTGGTTTAATGGATAACGCGTCTGATTTCGGTTTATAAGATTGTCGATTCGACTTCTACCGGGGGTTGTGTGATTCAAATCAGGCTCCTCAGAAATAGATGTCCGTTATGTAAATGAACCCCACCTGAAAGCAAACGTTGGGTCTGGGTTCCTTTCTTTCCTGCATGAAATAGCAAATAGTTACAAAAAAAAAAAACACCAACTAATGTCCAATAGTCCAATAGTTAGTCATTTAAGTAAACATGAATATACTGTAAGGTCTTGGTACATGGGAGTGGATTTCAACCACAATTAAAAAAGGGCAAATTATAATTACAGGCTTCAGACACTTTTTCATACAAAAGTGACCAAACACTTTCTAACTTTCAGGTTTGCTTGAACCTGTAAAAAAAAACAAGGTCTGAAACTTCCATTCTCTGATATCACTGTCTCTAAAGTCGGACATGATGTCGCTACCGTTGCACCACGAGGTCACTCGCCACATGTGCTTTTAATTCCCCCAAAGAGAATAACAGTAATGCTAGAATAACAGTAGTATTAAAACTACTACTACTACTGTTAATTCTCTAACAGTAACACTATAATTATATTTAATATTAACATGAATATGAACATTAAAACTAAAACTATCAGTAGCGCTATCATCATTAATACTCACATGAACACTAGCATTAAAACAACCAGTTGTACTCTCATTAATATTAATATGAATACACTAGTATTAGTATTTGTTGCTACCCATGACGTCACATCGCTCTTTGTGACGAACGCGATACACCTAGACGCGCACAGTGACATGGCGCCTGTCCCCGTGGTTACCATACTTATGATTTATAAACACTGGAAAAAATACATGTAAACTGTTACTTACATACATTTATCAACTTGGAATATATTTTTTTAGCTCTAGGATACAGTTACCTAAATAATAATAAGAATAATCATTGTTTAATTTCGGTTTGAACATTTTTTACACTAAACGCACTACAGTAATTGATCGATACAGTCTTTATTGACTGTTTTCTAGATATTTAGAACAGGATCAAAACCAGAAAAAGAATCAGTACTCACCAATCGGTGAAGCTAATTGTTTATTCTACGGTTTTTTAATTGAATTAATTGGTTTTCGATAGATAAGTGATCAATAACTCTCCTCCGTGCGCACCCTGTGCCTCCCGCGGTCTTGCTCTCTGATCCAGGCGCTCAGGCTGGTGTCTGTGATGTCACAGCGCTCTTTGTAACAGAGCAGAGCGCGTCTCCGCTGGAGGAGACTCCTGTCCGGAGCCTGGGGGGCTTTTCTTACAGATATAACATCCCCCCCAAAAAAGAACACACCGGGCTGTGAAGAGAAGCGAATCATAACAGTTGTAAAAGGAGAGCGACAAACCAAGGAATGAAATTCATTAAACAGGAAAAAAAATAGTTTACTTCACAGATTAATGTGTTACAAGGCGTACCCGTGTGGAGCAGTAGAGAACGAGCACAAGTCCCTGTAATAAGTGCTTTTAAATGTTTTAAACGAATCATCAGAGTATAGAAGCCAGGAGGTTTTATTTCCAGCCTGCTCTCAGTTCCATAGGTAGTCTGATTACCTGTTACAATAATTCATCTAATTGTAAATTTATAAGACTGTGAGACACCTGTGAGAGACATATGAGAGCTGGTGATTCCCTGGGCTGGTGTGGAATCACACACAGACAGGCCTTCTTCTGTGTGATCTGAGTCCCACTGCTGAGAGCTACAGACTGGTCAACTGGTCACTACTGTAGACACGACCATCGGCCCATTGGCTACTAATAATCAATATACAGTGTACTGACCAAAGTGTCACTACTTGTGTTTATTACATAAAAAGATAATTCCACACTCACGTGTGTTATAAAACATTTATAAAACATGTTTGGAGACTGACATACAGTAAAGAAAGTAATACTGAAGGGCTGGAGGTCCTGGAAAGGGTTAATAGAAGCTTCTTGCTTCTGACCTGGAACAGAGTCCACAGCTGACAGATCAGTGAGTCTTGAGCCCAGTTCACAGAGAGGAGAACCAGGAGCTCTTCTCTGTCTCTAAGTGGCTGTGAGGAAGGAGAAAATGGGGAGATGTAACCTGAGTCCAGGCTGTTCTGCCTGATATTATTCATGTAACAGCACTGATTGTCTGAATGTCCTCTGGTTCTGGATTGACGGATAAAAAGAAGTATGGAGCTTCTGTCCGATTGTCTCTGAGCTGTGAATCTGACTGAAAAGAGAATAATGATTTTTTATTCTGCCTCTGATAATTTTTCTGTTTGCCAAGTGGTGTTACATCCCCTTCAGAAACTCTGCACAGACTGTCAGAGTGAGAGAAAAGTAGAGAGATGGACAGATAAGAGCACACGCAGCGAGAGATACATACGTCTTGATTTACTTTGAACCAAGTGTTCATTTCCTTTGTGGAACAAGTTGTTTCTGAACTTCAAGAAATTCATACAACTTATATAAAATATAAGTCTTGCAAATCAGGACAGAAGAAATACCGCAAGAAAATGTCAGTGATTTTTCTCCTTTTAACGAAAAGTGGAGAAAAACAATGGCAGTGCATCTCCGTCGGCTTGATTTAGCTTAATACAAGTATTCACTTCATTTTCTGTGGATTACAGACTGCGAAAGATGAAATAAAGTTATTGGTTATTCATGGTCAGTGCAGAAGAAATACTGCCGGCTGGCAGGAAAATGTCAGTATTTTATAATTCTTTAACTACAAACGTGTGAACAGCAAAAAGCAACGGGAGTGTGTCTCTGTGCAGCTGTTAAATGAAGGGCTGGTGGTTCAAACCCACTAAGGGACGAGCTTCAGACTGTTCCGCTGTAACCATAATCTCTGCTAAAGCTTGATGGGATTTCTTCGCAAGCCCTCTTGAAATTTGCAGGAAATATCTATTTTACTCATGTGGAACTACAAGTAAACAATTAAGTACCTGTCAATGTCCAAGAAAACCATTTTCACGTGTGGAATTTTATCTTCAACTGGCTGTCAGGAGAATTCATTTATACACCCGTTGTATCCTTAGCAAAGTATCTTTTTTACATAACACGCTTTCGAGAAACAAACTGTGTATCTAGCTTTGTTAAATTAAAATCGGCACATCCCAGTTGGCAAAAGAAGTAGAATATACGACTATTAAACGCATACTTTAGACGTATAAATGTGCTCCGTAACTGGTCTACAATGAAATTCTAGTATACGTATATTGTTATATGTCAATTAGACATCTATGATTATATATAAATGGTTGGAGTTCTATTATACGGATAAATTTAGAGGACTAATATACATATATAGTTAAAGGTCTATTATACATCAAATAAATGTTTTATAGGTGTAGAAACTAGTAAATAAAGCCAATGATTTGTTTTAGAAATTTATTCTTAAAATATACAATTATTCACACCTGAAAAATATGTAGTTCAAATTATACATTATATACAATATTGTAATCAACAAATGGCTAATCATCATAAAAACACAACTAGTAAATTTCAGTTACAAATTCTAGTAAAATGGCAATATATATTGTAATGACAAACAAACTAATCACATGATCCCGCTAATATTTAACTCAAAACCACATTTCGATTCAAATATAAATTTTAACATTTACAACTTCTATATTTCCACGAAAATATAATTAATGTAGCACAAACGCTACTTTCTAAAAAAGACAGAATGAAACTGTTTGTTTTGTGTTTCATGGTGATCCTCCTCTCGATACTAATGCAATGTTTAATATGATCCCTCGAGAAACAAAAAGGAGTCCATTTCCGCCTGGAATGATTGATGCCCCATCAAACATTTTGTAATATTCCCGGAAGTTTATACAGTAGAATCCTGGTTCGTGGCTTAAATTCAAGGTAAACAAGACTAAGGAAACGAGTTGGAAACTTGATGTCGAACTGGGATTTAAATCACCCGGAACATTTCACTACATTGGGCAGTATGTGCCAAGGAGCATTTGACAACCCTTTGATAGCTCAGTTGGTAGAGCGGAGGACTGTAGTGGAGTCAGCAGGGAATCCTTAGGTCGCTGGTTCGGTTCCGGCTCGAAGGAAGTTGCTTTTTGTGTACTTTAATCAAAGAGTAAAAAGAGCGAATCTTTTTCTCTCAGACATTGATCAAAAGCTCAATAAACGACGAAGCAGAGGCTCCTGTTCCAAAGTCAGCCCACGTCTGATTGTCTTGTTTTGGCCAATATCTGATCTTTGAATTAAGGGAATACTCTGTTTGCTTTGTAATTAAAAAAAACATACAGTACAAATGTCAATTTCATTTTGGTTTCAAGATCGCAATTTAGTGTGAAACATAAAAGCCAGCTGGATAAGCTTTATTAATTTCCCTCACGGGATCAATAAAGTATCTATCTATCTACGTCATTTACAATGGCCTTTCAACTAATAGCCCGTGCAGGGATCAAACCCTAGCTGTTGGTACACTACGAGATGCGTAAGGCTCTGTAACGCGCAGATGAGAAACTAACTTCTGCTTCTTCATTATATACACAGTGAGCTATATATATGCGAGCTTACTGCCTCCTACGGGCTCTGTATTTGTTAGCGATACAAGACCGGCCGTGGAGAAATGAAGTGAGGAGGGTGTGTACGTTAAAAGGCTCGTAGCGTCCCTGGAAGGGCTCAAACCACCACCCTTTTGGTTAACAACTGAGCCACAAAGACGCATGTACAGCTTAACACTTCTCGGTCTCAGTGAAAGTGATACACTCCGTAAAATTTCCAGAGATTAATTTATTTTAAAAGGAAAATCACCAACAGCGGCCGAGATCTACTGGAGTTTTTTCATTCTATACTGCGATTTCTGAAGGGTACCCTGTGAAAATACGAGTTTTGACGAGAAGGGATGGACATATAAGGTCAAAAGGCTTGGGGAATTGAACTTTAAGGTGAAGACTGCGGGTTCAGTAGCAGCAGAACCTGATCAGTATCAGTTGACTCCGATATACTTTGAAAATGAACTTGGGGATTTAGAGTCAGACGTGCTACCGTTGCACCATGGGGTACTTAATTTAAAAAAATAGAAAAAACAATCAGTGTTCCTGGATCTGTAATTGAGAACAACACCTGCACAAGAGCTGCGCAGGAAGAATAAAATGTGGTCTGGGAAGAAAAGACTCTCTTCGGAAGAGCTGCGCACTTCACATGAGATTTTTTTTTTGTGAAGCTGATTTGTCTCCTTTGGGGAATTCAAAGGCACGGACAGCCGTGACTTCGTGGCGCAACGGTAGCGCGTCTGACTCCAGATCAGAAGGCTGCGTGTTCAAATCACGTCGAGGTCAGCTGTTACTTTTTCAGGTTCTGCTGGTCCTGAACACGGAATTCACACCATGCAGTTGAGTTCTATCTGTACACCACATAGATTAGTACATAGAGCAGTACAGGACACGCAGTGTGGAGCTCACAGAGGCTTACAGTCTCCAGCATTGGAGTGAAGGGGAAAAAAAGAACTTTGTATTTTTTTAAGAGAAAAGGCACAGTTCACATCTGCTTAACATCACGTCCAACTTTAGAGACAGCTACATCAGATAATGGAATCCCGGAAGTTTCAGATAACTTTTTTTAATACAGGTTCAAGCAAACCTGAAAGTTAATGAGTTTCCGGACACTTTTGTTTTATTAAAAAGTGTCTGAAGCCTGAAAATGTAATTTGAAAAAAAAAACCGCTATTGGACATTAGCAGGTGCTTTTTGTAACGATTTGCTATTTCATGCTGGAAAACAAAGGAAACAGACCCAACGTTTGCTTTCAGGTGCGGTTCATTACATAATATACATCTATTACTGAGGAGCTTGAATAAAATTTACACAAGCCAGGTAGAAGTCGAACCTACAATCCTATGATCCGAAATCAGACGCGTTGTTTATTAAACCGCTGGGATTTCACATACCCTGAATTTCCCCATAGTGTGCTCAGCGCCGCTACTAGTAATGCACCGCTCCGTCTAAAATTTCAAGGTGAGAAACATGTGTTTTCTGATTTTTTATGAGTTTTAAAATATAATCTCTTTAAATCAGACAAGGGGTTTATGTTTCGCACTGAAATTCCGATTGACTGAGAATTCAAAGAAATACTGTTTTCTTTCACAACACCGTATAATTATCACATCCACCAGACTCTCCAACCTCTCCAGACCTTGCTGGTTGAGCAATTGCTCCGATAAATTAGGTCACGTATCATGTTAAATCATTTCTTCTCAACACAACATTTCCTGGTGCACGTTTTCTCTATGAAAAAAAGACATTTTTCCCTTGCACGATTTCTCGTTTTTTTATCAAAGCTAGTGTCGCAAAAGAACTCTGTCGCCCTTGGGAGATATCAAACGCATTGGGCATGAAAATGCCAGATAAAAGCCAGTTCTCTTCGTTTCTCAGTGTCGGGGCTGCTATGTAAAAGAGGCAATTTGTTCTGAGCGCAGGTTCAGCGCTTACTGAACGCAGATGTCTCAGAGCGGTGTGTCCAAGCGGCTGTAAAAGGGGATGGTTGTCCTGTCACCGTAGCCTAGTTGGTTAAAGCGCTTCTCTGTTAAACAAAAGAACCGGGATTCAAATCCCAGCCGTGTCTTTCTTCCTATCTTGTAGTACAGAACGTATCATTTCGGGCAATCACAAAGGGCTTGATTTCGTTAAATGCATGTGTTCATTTCCTTTCTGGAAAACTTGTTTTTGATTAAATTCACACAGCTTGCGAAAACTGAAATTCAATTCTTGGTTATCAGTGCAGAAGAAATATTACCGTCTGGCAAAATAAACGGTAAGAGAGCTTTTTTTTTAACCGAAAACTTGGCGCAATCGGTTAGCGCATTTGGCTTTTAACTGAAAGGTTGGTGGTTCGAGTCCACCCAGGGCTGGGATTCTTCTGCAGTATAAACGTTGTCTTAAGTCAATTGGATTTCTCAGCGAAACCATAACCATGGAAATGCGAGTGTTTAACACGTGTCAGGGTCACCGGGAAATGTCCAATAATGCCCAACATTGCAACTCCCCAGAAAAAATTATCGTCGAATCTTCATTTAAACTCCAGTTGAATCCTCTGCTGAAATATTTTAAAAATACAATGCAGGTTTGTTTGATAACTTGACAAGCATTGTTACGATAGCACTGTGCAGTTGGATTTTGATATTTTGACATATTTACCTTAATTTTAAACATACATACTATACAGTCTATTGTAATTTTAAAATAAGTTAGCTGAGGATGTAAAGGGGTGAAAGGGAAAGGTCAGAGGGTATAGTAAAAACAAGGATTAGGTTAGGATTGGTGGAGGTGGTAGGGGTGTTGATGGTTTTTCTCTGTAGAGGATGATTGAGTTTTTTATCCTTCTCTGAAGTGAGAAATTGGAAGAGTTGGGAGTTGAGGGATCTGATGAGGTTAGTTATAAAAGGAAGTTGATGTGGAGCTGTTAGCCGTAAAACTTCCTAAAGTCTTTAAACTGCAGTAAGCAAAGATAAAGGAAATTATCTTTGCTTACAGCCCTGTCTTTCTCACACCTGAAGAAGGCTCCACGGCCAACACGTTATGTTTCCTTTCTTCTCTTTTCAGCATGGAATAATCCTTTACGTTTTCCTATGCAGCCTACGCATGCTGACACAGCTACCCACCTGATATATAACATTCCTATTATCACAACTATGAATGTCCACTGTGGGTATTTTTTCCATTATTATTTATTTTGGCATTGAAGCATATTTTATGTAATACTGAAGTGTCATAATCACTGAAAAACATATTTTTTCATTTAGAAAGAATTAAAAAAATATAAATCACTATGAATTACATTTAACCTGTTCTGATCTAGGTTTTCTATATACTTTAACATGCCATGTTCAGAATGTCACAACGCAGAAATGCAACAGTGAAGTTTTGTAATTACAAATGTTCGTGATGAGTGATTTTGTCTCTCTTACCTTAGTGTCAGAATACTAAGATGTTTTGGTAACGAGGAAGGAGGGAAAAAGTAATTCAGCAGAAGGGGTGCTATTTTGTTGACTATAAATCCTCACATGCCATGTTCAGAGGGTCATATTAAAAAAATGGTACAGTAAATTTTCTTATGCTTCATGATTTTCATAATTTGTTACATTGTGTCTCACACCTTTGTGTCAGAATTCTGAGATGTTTTTTTCTAAACAGGGGCCATCGCAATACAACAGAAAGAGCAATTAGCTTTTCCCTATAAATTCTCTCATGCCACATTCAGAGGGTCATATTTTAAAAATGGTACAGCAACATTTCCTGAAGTTCAGGATTTTGAGAGTCTGTTACACTGTGTCTCACACCTCAGTGGCAGAATTATGAGACGATTTTATAATCAGGAGGGAGGGTCATAGCAATAAGCAGAAAGTGTCATCACCCTTTGCTCATCCTCCGTTAACCATATATTCTCATATGCCATGTTCTAAATGTCCCATTTTAAACTGCTATAATAACATTTCTTGCAAAATGCAAGATTTTGAGACTTTGAGAATTCACGTTTTGCCTTTGTCTTATTTACTTGTTGTCTAACATGCCAGTTTGTGTTATTGTGAGTTTTGAAAATTGGTTTTCGATTTTCTGAAATGTGTTTCATACAAAAATGCAAAAATGCATTGGATAATCATTACTTACATATTCCCCTTTACTGAGGATATGTGCAGTAATCAACTCGGATTAGTATTTTTAAAAATGACTATAGAGAGCCATCTACAGGCGAAAGGCGGCATAACATCACAGCAGCAGCACTTAAGGTGGAACGAAAAACGCGAATAAGAAGCTGGCGAATAAGCAGCCAACTTCAGCCTCGTTAATGCAGCAGGATTGGGTGAGGTAGAAAAATATTTCTTCCTCTGAATCCTAACATTTTTGTAGGTGTTCTAGGACTTCTCGCCTCAGATAAAGCTGCCAATACATCACTTATTTCTACTCCATCAATATCAGCAGTGTTATCAGTACTGAGCCCTAAGTGTAGGTCCTGTCATCATATAAAAACTTGAACGTATCGACTGCATTCACCTGAAAAAATCTGATAAAATTGAAAAATACATCGGAAACAAATTTGCACTGTTTTTTTTTTTCAGATCCAGAAGAGAATCATCATGAGACTCAAAACAGACCTGTTTTTAATTCTTTCCAGGAGGAAAGATTATTCAGATGCAAACATGGGTCCAAAATCAATGTACTCACCTATCGCTGTTGCTTCTTCAAATCCTTCAACTGAACGTCGATATTGAGGGATGATTTCATACAAATTTTGGTTTTCTTTTAAAGCAAATTTTATTAAAATATGAGCCTCTATTATAGTTGTCTTGGATGTTTCGCAAGGTATAATAGACCCCCTTGTGCCCTCTGCTAAAATATTATAAAATACAACAATCTTTATATATATATAGAACAGCATTTATGGTTACATCTATATTAAAATTAAGATAAATATACAAAAGTATTGAAATACAAATGTACAGTCCTAACATAATCATGCTGTCCAACTGTCTTTTTTGCTTTTCAAGTTCTCCAACAAATCTGTGTTGTAATTTTAAATATTTTAACTAAGGGTGCAACGAGAGTATAAATGAATTCTCCCGCCAACCATTTGAAGGTCAAAGTCCGTGACTGAATACGATTCCCTTGAATGTTGGCCATGACTGGTCATTCCCAGTGATAATGACTAATGTACTCACTTGTTTACTTGTTGTAGTTCGTCACACAAAAAAACTGCATTTCCTGCAAATATCAAGTGGGTTAAGGTTTTACTAAGAAATCCAATTAAGTAGAATAATGAGAAATGGGCTCGAACCACTAACCTTTCAATTAACAGCTCCCAGAGACTCACGTGCATCCCTTTTCTCCATTTGCAAGCTTTTTGTAAAAAAAAATACTTTATTCTTGCCGGCCTGTGATATTTGTTTTGCACTGATAAGCAAGATCTGTGTTTCATCTTTCGCAAGCTGTATGAATTTCATGAAAAGCAAGTTGTTCTAGAAAGAAAATGAAAACTTGCATTTAACAAAATCAAGCCGCACGTGATCATCCATAGTGATACATTCTATAAGACAAGACAGGAAGAAAGACACCACTGGGATTTGAACTCAAGATCTCCTGTTTAATAGGAAAACGCATTAACCAAATCAGCCAAAGTGCTGTCAGAGTATTAACATCATGTCTGATGTCAGTGATTGCAGCTGACTATCGCTGGAGGACAGTTCACTGTGAACAACTCAGCCTGCATAATGAGGGGAAGAGACCGGCCTCTGTGATGCACTATAGAGTTACACTAACCTTCTGCCCTACTGTTCTCTGCTGCATTCTACCCTAGCAGATAAATATTGGTTTCCATGCGTGTAAGGTTTCTTTTTTTTTGTCAAATATTTTCAAGCATATTTTTGCTGTTGAAAATAAGTGGTTTGTGGTTTTGAGTGTTGTGTTCCTCTTCCCTTAGTGTCACCCAAAGTGATACATTGTGCTTTGGCAATTCTTCAGGCTATAGTGTTAAGAGGAGCTCAGTTGAATTAGTTTGCATAGATAAAGTATTTATTTTCCTTTTAATCCTTTAAAGCATATTACATTGTCAATACATTGTATCTTTCTTCTTACTAATTGTCATCATTTTTTTTCTGGCTTGATCTCGTAATCAGATATTTCAGAATCTTCCTTAAAAACTAGTAAAAGAAGTGGGACAGATTCATGCACATTAAAAAATATGAAAGGGTAGCAGGACACAGTAACCACCAAACATCTCGTAGATTATGAATGTGCCTAAAATATTTCAGTACTTTAGAGGGTTCTGCCAGTTTAGATGTTGTACTGTGCCTGTCTGATTTATCAAATGTGTCATTTAAATCTCCCGTCATTTCTATATCAGTCTCGCAGTAAAGATTGCAATTCATCCCAAAATGCCAAGTTTCCCACTGATGATACGTACAAAGAAATTAATGTACATTTTCCCCTAAAATCAACCAATTTAAAATCAAATGCATCCCTCCTCATCTGCTGTTGGAGAGAAAAATGTCAGAATAAATACAGATTTTAGAAGTCAGGAGCATTGATAGTCCTATTTTAAAATTATGCTAAAATGCTCAATATATTAAAAAAGTTCTATAAAATGCAAAAAAAAAATAAAACATATTAAAACAAGGTAAAAAGAAATGATACACAGTTATAAAGATCAGGAATTATCAATTTGAAGTTACAATCCACTTACAATATGCCAAAAATGGCAAGGATATGTAAAACAGGTGTATACATTTTTTTTTAAAAATAAAACAAGTTAAAAATAAATACTAAATACTTTTAAAATTCAGGAATGTGATTGGTCAGATGCTTATGATGAGTGTTGTTGGTGTTTCGTGTGATTTAGCGAAATGAAAAAATATTCAATTTTAAAACGGCAAGAGCTCGTATGAAAAAAATAGTTCGTAAGTATCTTTGTTGTAACAGCTGCGCCAGAACTAGTGTATTCATATACATCAGAAAAGTACCTGAACTTGACTGGTTTATATTCAGTTATGTGCATTGGGAACAAAAGGGAGACTTACATGGATTTTATTAGGTTTTAGGAATCAGAAAATGTATTTTTACACGTTTATGCCTACGAGCAGAAATAACTTCCTGCTTTCAGCGCTTTAATTGTTTCCGCTTGTAATCTCGAACAGAGAAACCCAGTACTGACTCAGTTCCTGGGATTTAAGAGGGATGTATGAAGACAGTAAAGGGGAGTTTTTTTTCCCGCTGTAGAAGGCGGTGTGACGAGTCTGGAGGGAGGAGACGCGCATTCCGCACGGGGAGCGCAGAGCAATGAGTTTCACCTGCAGCTCGCCGAGTCCTGTCCTATATAACCGCTGACACACACAGCGTCTTCAGCCAGTGTTGGGGATGCACTATATCAATAGTTTTCTTTTTTTATGCAGAAGCTGGGATTCTTTTGCTTTTATAATAATAATAATAATAATAATAATAATAATAATAATAATAATAATAATTAGTGGATTATTGGAGTTAGTGGTTACTATGCTAAACTGGCGCGAATGGCGCTTCTATTTCTTCTGTCTGCTCAAACACTGCTGGGCAAAGTTTAAATTAAAACCCTTTTTCTGAAACATTGAGTGTGAGGGGTAACAGGTGGAGTTTAAAGCCAAATAAAGGGCTATATTGGATTAGGTAGTAGATTGCGTGAGTGACGAGTAACGAGCTCGATCAGACCCAAACTCCATACGTGCGGTAAAGAGAAGAGTACAGATGCAGCCATTCAAAATGGGTGGGGTATTCCGCAGCATACCCCGGTAGGCGTGTCGCGGTGTCACGCAGTATCACGCGGTTAATCGCGTCATTTGATGCCATGCCGGAAACTATCCGCGTCACCTTGTAAAACCGCCGGGGGGAGCTTAACCTCTCATGTACAGCATTTGAGCTTTTAATTTTGAACTGTGTATTACAGCATGTTAATCATCAGTCATTAAAATGTTCGTATATTTTATTAAAGCAAGATTGCTCAGTTGGACAAAAATACACAACCTACCTTTATCAGAAATATTTATGCATCAAAGCCTTTACCGAAGATGTTACTAATAGTATTAATAATGAATGATTTTGGACAAGCTGTATACTCAAAGTATAATTTCTTTAGCACATTTGTACAAGCACTTGGAATCTGTCCTAGCCATACTTTGTCAGGCATTTTGTTTTACTTCAACGGGCATAAAAACTCCCTTGCTTTTAACAGGGCGTTTCATAATTTCTAACTACGAAAATGATTTAAAATGCGACACCTATCATTCAACTAGAGCTCAAAATATCACAAGGATCCTCAAGAGCACAGCAAAGACTGTATTAAAAGATACTTGTATGTATCAACGCTTTCTTTTCCGTATACCAGATTTTATGGAATCACTTCAGAAGGGTGTCAGCCAGTCAGATTCCAGGAATCGGTACTTTAAAGGAAAAATACACACTGGTATTCCATTTCTCCCTAACGATTTTAAGCATCCAAGTATTTAACTAGCATGTGAAATAGCATGTGAAAAAGTGGTAGTTTTAAGCTTCTCTGCAAATATAATATGGAATCGCGTATCAAAAAAATTGAATAACGATATGATTATATTCGTGTACTGCGACAGGGCTGTGTAGGGCTGTTTCGCCTCTCTCTTCATGTGACTTCCCTTGTAGCCTACTGGTCTACGTGCCCGATTACCAACTCACGGGTTGTGTGTTCAAATCCAGCTGGTGCTGGACTTTTCTCTTAACAAACATTACTTCAAAAAAATAGAATAGCGATAGTATGGACAGTCAATTGACTTTTTTTTTATTTCAAAATATCACAACATGATCGATTCTAAGTCATTTTTGATAACAATGAATAGTCATCTTCTTGCCTTCTGACAACGGTCCCTGCTTCTGCTTCCTGCTTCTATTGTGTGTGTGTGTAATAGAGTAAATTTTTATAGAGAAATGGAGGCTGGACAGTATGCGTTACAATATAAACATTTATATTGATTTAAATCGCAAACGTGTGTTTAATTGTGTTTTTTTTTATCATAATCAGGCTAATGCAACATAAATTGATACAGTATCTTTGTCTTCTAAGTATCTTAATAAACTTTCAGCATAACTTTCTACCCATTTAGATTTATATCTCTTGGGATTTTGGGATCAAACGTGGAAGGATTAGATTGTAATCATTTTTATTTTTCAAGTACGTTTTAGAAAAGTGTAATCTATACCTGCCCAGACTGAACGCCTTCCTATACCCCGCCTTTCATTCCTGTAATGCTCTTCCCCACGCACCCCAGCCGGGCGCTCTTCGGCCTCTGCCTGGGGCGAATGTATATTTTGATATTTACACCCGGCGCGGCACCGAGGGAGCGTCTGCATTTAAAACTTAGTTTTTAAAATTAGTCAAGCAATATGAAGCATCTCCTTTTACTTTTAAGTCCCTTAAATACATTGAGCACAGCTTTCTCACCACTTAAGATTGCTTTTTGATACCATCCTTACACAAAGCAGAAACTTTCCGATGACATACAGTACAAGTGGAAAGATTACAGACTTTAATCGTCTTTAATTTTGTTACGTTATACGTTTCATCTAAACAAACACCACAAAACTATTCTCGATTGTACGTCTGAATGTTATGTTACACCTACAGTAGTTCACTGCTTTAAATACATCGAATTAAGAAAGTTATGTGTAGCACTTTAGATCTTTTTTTCTGAACCAGGGAAAATCTGATCATGTTTCTCTATAACAATAATAAACTTTATTTAACATTTCACCTTTAAAAGTGGCATCTCAAAGCAATAAAGTAGATGGAAAAACAGTTAAAAGGGACCAAAGTAAATACCAGACAAACGCAAATGCGTTTTTAATAAAATGCTTTTATTCATTCAGCAGAGAGTGAGAGGGACATCCAGCAGAGAGAGACACACACACACCGGTTTTCATTGACAAAAAGTAATTGTTTTTTTTACATTTTTTTTACATGTTTTGTTTGTGGACAGACTGTCCACAAATGTGAGACTCTTTCTCAGACTTACATTCCCGAATGTCCTCCGCCCTGGTCAACAATCCTAGGAAGAACACGAAACAGCCTGTTAATGAAATTGTTACAATTTTGTTCGGTCAGTTCTTCCTCACAGAATTTATAGATCGCATCGATCAGTTCCTGCTTTGTGACGGGCTTAGCAGTTTTCCGAACGTAGTCTTTCAACGAATGCCAAACCATCTCTATCGGATTTAGATCTGGTGATTCGGCTGGAGTTTTCACCCAGTTCACTCCTTCTGCTATAAGCCTCGCCCTTGCTGCTGTGTGTTTCGGATCGTTGTCTTGAAAGAGACGGTGCCTTGATCCAAACTGCTCCCTGATATATGGGGCGGCATGGTGTGTGACCACGACTTCCTCGAAGAATACACGGTCCATAATTCCTTCGAAAATAAGTGGTCCCGGGCCTCTTCTAGATATACCCCCCCAGACGTGAACCTTCAGTGGATGTTTGGGCTTTGGCTTGTCCACATGTCTCCCCTTTTTGCAAAATGCCATTGTTGAAAACTGTTCCAGAGCCACTGTTGTTTCGTCGGTAAAAAGTACATCCTGAAATGCCTCCCCCTGTTCAATCCATTGGAGCGCTTGCTTGAGTCTTTCCTCTTTGTTTTTTAGTCTTATCATGGGGCATGTGTTGGTTTTTCTGTATCTCCATCCAAGCCTCCTGCGTACTCTTCTTATCGATGTCGGGCTAATGGTCGCACCGAGGTCAGCCCAGAGCCGTCTTTGGACTTGCATCGCCGGTAGCTCATCATTTTCATCAGTCAGTTTGTCGATAGCTCGCACAATAGGACTTGAAAAAAAAGAGATCAACAGTTAGTTTTAAAAATAATGTGCGTAGTTGTATTTACATGCAAGAAAGGTATTTTTAGAAATGTATTTACCTTTGAATCGTCCTCGGTTTAGATTCTCTTTGCCTCCTCTCCCCTTTATAATGCCTTCTCACTGTGCTTTCAGAAACGAAGATGTCCATCAAAGTCAACTGCTGTACAATGTCCCGTGTTGACTTCCCGTTTCTTTTCATCTTCATTATTTGGTGTGAGAGAGTCTTCGTGATTTTGGTCATTGTCCATCTCCTTACCAAAGCGATACAGTGGTGCAGCTTGAATTCTGTACCTATATACTGTATGATATGGTACAGATAAAACTTACACTATACCGATGAGCTAATGCCAGGGAAAGACACTCCTATTTTATTTAAAACACAATACGCCAGGAAATGTGTCTGATGCATTAGCAAGTTAAAACAATTGGGTCGAAAACCTGGGCGTAACACCATTTCCTTTTTCTGATCACTCGCTTTCTGGATACACGTCTCACCTGTCCTGTTCTTTGTTTTCCTGGTTTGCTGATTAAGCCTGCTGCGGTCCACTCCTACCCTCACACCTAAAGAATACTATTTTAAATTTCTTGGCGCAGTTCATTAACCATTGTATGTGCTGTCTGTGCCCAAAATGCAATTTTAAAAAAAGTCAAAAACCGCGCTCAAAATGCAATTTAGAGCTCTCTGGCAAGAGGAGACACCCAAATCAATGTAACATGCCACAGTTTGTGCATGAACAGGGTTATACTGCCTATTCCCTTTGATACCCGATTTAAAAAAATAAAATAAAAAATGTTTTGAATCCCCGGCAGAACCAGGCATCCATATGAATCAAGTAACAGGTTTATTCCATGCTGAAAAAAAGAAGAAAGGAAACACATTCCATAAGAATTGACTGAGCTCCTATTTTTTTTATGCTCAGCTACTAAGATTTCCCTTCAGTGGTAAAATTCAATATCTACAACGGGCACAGTAAAGACGTTTACTGTACTGTAAGTCTTTCTACGACAGACCAACGGACTACGAGTGCCCCTGTCGGTCAACCAATCACATACCGCGGTACCCCGCATCATCATGCGTCACGATGCGCGACGCCGTAGCCAATTACTTCCGGTACGTGTCTGTACCGCGCACTTTGAATGGCTGCATCTGTACCTCCTTGTGATGCATCAAGAATACACAAAACTACGGAAGCCCGTTTCCGCCAGGAAGTGGAAAAAAAACACGCTATGGTATCTCATATTTGCGATTTCGAAATTAACCCCATTTAATTCTGTCCTTTTGTTATTGTAATGGATTCAGGTTCTAGGGCTTGTGCACTTGCCGCTCCCGCCCTAGTTCGTGCCTCACTGTATAGGCTTGAACCCAGGTCTTGCCAACTAAGTTACGGCAGCGTGGGGAGTCTGGTGAGGGCCACAACTTCCCGGGGTGTGAGCGCCAGCCGCGGCCGGGTATCAGACTGGTTGTCCGGCCAGCTGGCTTATATTCTACACAAGCCAGCACGTGTGAGCTTTAAGAGAAGCAGGACGCTGGTACCTGAAATGGACTGGCAGTGGCAGGCTGACTTGGTGAACATGAGAGACTACAGTGAGTTCAACGATGGTTTCTGTTACATCTCCTCACATATAGACATGTTATAAGTCTGGAGGTGTCGTGACAAGTGATTTCCGAAATATATTTCAAGAGGGTCGTACTCCTAAAATGCTACAAACTGATGACAGAAAAGAATTTCTTAACAGGACCTTCCAAAATTTTCTCAAATGTGAGAATATTGAACAATTCATTATGGCCAGTGATGTGAAGGTTAGTGTAATAGAGAGGTTTAACAGAACTTTTTCCACAGCACGTTTTATTTCATGTATGAGCTGATCGATGTTGCAGTAGTACCCTCTAGGTAAGGTACATGTTCATCAGCGATTAGACTATATGGACAGAAAATCTTCATCTTGATCAAACGTGTTTAGCGTATGCGGATAGTGCAGCTCGACCAGACCCACTTCCCAGCCCCTGTCCAGGTCAATCGCCTTTGCCAGATGCTCTGTGAAGCACGCGCTGGTGTTCTTTGGAAACATCTTTGAGGATGAATTACTGGCCAGCGTAACCTAGAAGACATTGGGGTTCATTTTTCAGCACCTCTATATTTCTTTGACCTCGGAAGCCTTTACCCAACTATTGAATTTATCGCTCTATCTGCGCCACTTTACCAAAATCTGTTTGTTTTTTTCATGCCCCCTGGCTGCTTTAATCTTTTGGATGCGAAAGACGCTCTCAGAATTGGGGTTTATCTTCTGTAGCTGTTCTGTGTAGAAAGAGCCCTTAATGTCATCGCCTGCGTAGTCCTGCAGTTTGTAATAGAGTCTCAGAGCCGTGGTCCGCTCTTTGACAATGAAAATTTCATCTGTGAAGGTCTGTTCATACCCCTTCTCAAACATTCCCTTTTATTTTGGACACCCGCACATGATCACCTACATTAAATGAAAACTTTGTCGGTTTTCGCTTAAAGTGTTCGCCATAGACGGTTCTCCACATCTCAAGGGAGTTATCAGTCGTAACAGAAGCCGTGGGTCGTTTAATAGTCATGTGGTAACTATGATTATAAAAGTAAATAAGATCAGACAGATCGATATATCGAAAGGTGTTTTTGTGTGTCAGGTACCTCCACATTTTTGTTTTAATAGTTTGGTTAAACCTCTCTATCACACTACTGCTCTGTGGGGGAAGGAGGGACATCCACCCTATAACAACACCATTGGTTGAAAAGGGGGTGGGACATGGGGTTTTAAAGTTTTGACAGACGCTGCACACCACAGTGGGGCAGACTTGAGTTTTAGTAGCTCTCAGTTACCAGCATTGGCTAGCAAGGTGCCCGGTACGTTGATTTCGGCCATTGCCCCTGTGAACACATCCCAATCTTTTAGCTTCTTACCGGCCTCAACTGATTGCTGTTGTGTGAGAGCCCTGACAAGATCAATCATGTGAGAGCCCTCAACGGGTGCCCCCTTGTACACAAATTTTCTTTAATTCCCGGCTATTAACGGTTTATTGTGTGCCACAGTCTTTAACAATATCTCGGCATTTCTCTGGAACCACTGAGATGCACTGTCTAAAATATACCCAAAGTCAGCGTCGGTCGATGACGGCTGTTGTGGTAATGCGTGTGATAGATCGGCGGGTGCATTTTCGGGTCGTACAACAGTTAAAGTCCCCTCTTCAGAAACTTCCTGGCATACTAATGTCAAATACTGTTGTAACAGCTGATTATATAATTTCACGTTTTCATATTCAGGCAGATGCGAGTTCTAAAAAATGTCTCTCATTTCGTCATCCAACCTGCGGGTTGTTATTTTTCTCACATCGGTTTCTTTGCCGGACCAGTCTAGGAGTCGATCGAGCTGTTTTTGAGGTACAAGGTACATTTTTTTTCATTGTGGTCCATTATCGGTGTTGTAGAAGCTCCGTAATCAATGGTACTACAATACTCAACAGTGTCCCGATAAAACTGCCGGACTAGTTCACCAAGAGTCTCTTTCTTTTAAGAGAAAGACCCCTTTGACTCAAAGTCTTTAAAAGCTTATGCTTTCTCTTCAGGGTCCCAAACTGCTTAGCAGGCTTAGCTATTCCCTGTACAAGATCATCTGAAGCCCCACAGAGAATAGCTTTCCGGTGACTGGGGCTGGCTTTTACCAGAAAATGTAAGTGTCAGGTTTCTCCGAATGCGTGAAGACATGACGACGGCCCGAACGTGTTTTTTTGACTGAGTCTGTGGTTGCGAGATCACCGACTTTTAGATTCTTTAAATACATAAGCCACGGGTACATCTGGGGGGAAAAGACCTGTTCACAAGCGATAGTCATCTGGGGTGTCGGCATTTAAATCCACCAACAAGTAACCGAAAGGTTTTTTAGTAGCGTCATCAAACGCTTCCAAAAAAATCGGGCTTTACCGGGATACATATGCCGTGACAGGGTTGGAATCTGTAGTTTATCTCTAGGGTTTTTAAACAGCACCATGTACTTTGTATTTAACGCTATGGTTCTACTTTTCCGCCCTTGACAAAACACATTTTGGACGATATACATGATGCTGAGGTTTCGGTGGTGTACGTATTTTGTAAAAGCTTTTTCTATCTCATTATTTTCACACGCAGACTCCATCAAATCATCAACTATAATCAAATTTACTCTATCCGGTGGCAGTAGCTGGTCGTCGGAAAACGACGTCGGTAGCCCTTCTATAAACTGAATGTATGGAAATTTCACAAGCAACTCAGCGTATAGAGGTTGCCAGCAGCTGTAACACCAGACTATGTTTTCGGGTTTACGAGTCATAACGGCATCACTGTTCTCCAAGAGCTGTTTTATAAAATAACTTTTACCGCAATTCGAGGGTCTGGACAAAATGCATGAAAAAGGGTGTTTTAACCTGACATCCATCGTGTTAATATCCGTAGGGCAACAATGTCAAATTTTCTTGCAGCACCCGCTTGTCGTACACCACCTTCTGGGTTTTCTTTAAGGTCCGGGTCTCACTGCGCCAATCCTTTTTAACACGCACGATCATCGGCTGTTGAATAGAAATGTGTTTAAATTCCCGGCACTCTGCAAAAGGGTTAACGCCATAGTCAAAAACCAAGTCCCGCAGACTCTCAAAGTTAACTTTTTCACAATTGTTCACATTGAGCGTAATGCCTTTCACCTTTAAACAGGCTTTCCCACCAGACAGCTTGTACCCGTACGACTTGGGTCCTGTTGATACAAACTCGGTGATGTGTTGTCCAGCATCGATTTCGCTGGTCAGCTCACCCAAATAGTCACCCAGCCCCGGATTCCACTCACCCTCCCGGCTCACAAAGATAACGGAATCTGTGTCGTGGTACAGACAGCGGCCTTGCAAAGCATTTAGCAGATTGTATAACTCCCAGCGGGCAAAGGCGGTTGTAAAGCTAGCGATGAAAATGTTAGTGTTTGAATGGCCTATATAGTGGTGTTTAGTGTTTAGTGTGTTTCCACATAACACAGGCTGTGTTTTCATTGATAAACTTGCAGGCTGACACCTCATGATATGGCGTAAATAAGTACCTGAACAATTCATCGGGGTTTCTCACAATGGTGGTCTGTGGTAAATTGTCTCTTTGTCCATACTTCCCCCACAAACTGTTCAAGGCAATTTTTGAAAGCTGTCTTTTGGCCGGATTCTTTTTAATGTTGCTGGGGTCCAGCCGGACACCCTCTTTTTCATAATATTCGCTGATATATCTTTGTTGTTTCGCGACATCTGTACACCCCTCTGGAAACCCCGAAGCTTCCTGTTTCCCTTTCAGATGCAGTTTGATGTAGTCTGTAAAAAGATCGTGTGAGGCCTTTTCGAAATGCCTAATTTCATAAATTTTACCCACTCTATACCCCAGATCTAAGGCCATAATTCAGGGGCGCACCAGACACCAGTCAAGGCGCGATCTTCATCACCGTGCTCACAGGGGGTGGTCTGTTTTGTTTCACCACATGTACGACAGTGTTGACAGTTTTTTTGTCAATTTTGGTTGGAAGAACTGGAAAGTACAAACATCTGGGTGGGTAAACTTTCACCTTTGCTAAACCGAAATATTGTTTTAAATAATTTAAGTTTTTATAAATTATTCGGGGGTGCCCCAGTGGGTATTTTTTAGTTTTGTTCACAAATGGATACAGACTGGTGAAATCATAGTAATGGATTTTTTCACCGGGCTGCGCTGTGTAATGCAAACAAATCTCATTTGTTCTCCCCCCCAAAAAGCGACTCGCGCGGTTGCAGAGGCCTCTGGTAACTGCGCAGCTGTTAGAAATTTACCCAAGTCTCCATTTTCAACAAGCATGTCTCTGAACTCGTGCTCCCACAAAACACGCACGTTAAAACCTCTCATTTTGAGAAAATTAATTTTCACCATCGTCTTTCTGTACAACCAACCAAAAGTAGTGTTTGTCAGCGGATTAAAATCGTTTTTACAATAACAAACGCTACAACCGTGAAAAAAGCAACCGTTGAACTCAAAGGCTGTCGGCACTCCGTCAATTACAGCATAACCATCCAGAAAATATGGGCCAACCTTGAACTCACCGGCCGTGGTTAACGCGTGTTGGATTTTAATGGGCTCTGTGTGTTCGATATACATAAGCCATTGAATGCTGGGTGTAGAAAATCGTTTTTGCTGGCGGTGGTAATTTTCATGGGGTAGCAACGCAATCGTCTCTTCCTGTAAAAACATAAGTCTGAACATGGCCATGCAGACACTAGCGATGGTCACAAACTGAAAGGGGTCGATGCAGACAACGCAGGCGGCCCCTGACTCAGTCACGCGTGTCTGTCTGGTCATATTCATGACCTCGTCCCGAAACCTGATACAGCCTTCTCTTAGAATTGCCACATCCAACTGGCAGTAACGTTTCAACTCTCTCTGTAAGTTAAATACACTTCCCCTGCATTCTTCTTACCAAACCAAAAACTCGGCTTTCTTGCTCGGCAGCACGTAGTTAACGCCGTAAAGTTCTGGCGGCGGCATCGGTCCGACATAATTTTGGTTTTCTGAAGTGTTCATCAAGTGTGGAAAATTCCCCTTAGCCCCAGGGAACCCCATGGCGGCCGGCAGTTTGCTTAATTTCATAGGTAGAACGTTTAAAGAATCGATAAATCTGATGTTCAGAGCTTTTACAGTCATACACATTATCTTGCCACCCTGATTAATTAGTTCAACGTCCATCTTTTCAGCTAACAACTGTCTGATCACTAGGTAATTGTCATATCCCTTGCCATTGTGCAATATGAACGTATGGTTTTTAAAACGTCTATCGATAAATTTACACACAAAATCCTTTAGACAAGTTTCACCATAAAATTCCCAGCTTCGTTTGTCAATATGAAGGGCATGGACGTAATTTGGTATGTGTGTCCCTGTTTCTTGCATGCATTCAAAGTCGAAAAAAATGTACTTGTTTGAAATTTTGGGGTTGTCCAAAGGCGGTATGTAGCACAAATCTGTGTCTGGGGTGTCGATCACGTTGTTACAACGCGAGCAGTTTCTCTTTACATTTGTGACTTGCGAGGTTATAAACCCGACATTTCTCACAAAAGACCCTGCGCTCACACTTACTCACACCCGTCGCTGCATTCCGCAAGTGTCTTGCCAACCCCTGAGAGCTACGACAAAAGACCTTACAGGCCGGGCAATTCTGAATTTCGGCATCAATTTTGCAACACTGGGGATCTAAACAGGTTTTACAAGCTTTAACACAGGCGTGTGCGTTCTTGTGGCTATACGCCACATGGCAGTTAGTGCAAAAATACGCCGCCCCCACAAAAGCTTTAATATTTAAAACCCCATAAAAATGCTCTTCATGCAGTAGAACAAAAAGTATTTTAGAAATTTGGTGGTGTGGGTCCCGTTGTAAAATATTTCCAATCACCCTGGTCGTGGTACAAAATTTTAATGACCACCTTTAAATGTTTTTCAAAAGCGGTAATGTCTGACAAACTAATTTTCCGATTCTCTGGAAAACCCAACTCTTTGTGCATTCGTTTAGCGGGCACCCCCCTGCATATTCCTAACTATCGTCACCACTAAGCGGTGGCTGTCATTGGTGAGAACCTCTGTGTGGCTCTGTAAGAGGTCCGAGATGTGGCTTAAAAAATCGGCAGCATTTAATTCTCCGGGGTGTCTCCTGCGTGAGAACAAGGGCTTGTTAAAACCACCCGCAGTCAAACGCAGCTGTACAAAATCATTCGCCCCGATGTTTGGAGAAAGTTCATCCAATATTCTCTGGACTGCACCATGCACAGCGTCTATAGCCTGTACATACGAGGTTATTCTGTCGAGATTAACAAAACGAAATTCTTCATGGTGCTCTGTTGCTCTAAAATTATTATAAGACCTGTTATAACTACGTATACGGTCCAGGAAAACTAAGGGGTCTCTATTCGCCCCTGCACCGCTACCAACCTGATTCAGATCGTTCAGTACAACCGGTTCTCGGTTACCGACATCCTGTTTTGCTACAACAACCTCGGGCCTTAAGTTATTTTCTACCACGGCATTCTCATTGCGTGGTTCGGGCGGCCCTTGGGAAATCTGATGCCTCTCTCTGAATCTTTGACGACGCAACAAACATGCTTTTGCCAGTTTAATTCTTTTATTTATGTACAAACGCTTGCTGTTGGCAAGCGCTCGGTCTTTTAAACACTTTTTAGACCGCATGTTTAGTCATTTATCACCGGGGTTTTGCACCAATGAAGCATGAAAAATCATCATCATGGTCTGAAATCCTGAGCTTAGAGCTGCATCTTCTGTAGAAATTATATCTAAGAGGTTAGCGGTGAAAACCTGGATCTGTTTTGGAAACAAGGTTTGTACACCGGCTAAAACCGCTCTTAGATGCTCTAAAGCTCGTTTTTTGGCCACCTCATTACTGATCGCCGTTGATAGTGACTGTGTAATACCGCGCACTGAATCTAGCACATCACCCAACACTAAGTCTTTAGGGGCGTTATGATTTCTCTCCGCAGGCTTGACACGTCTGGCTTTGGTCAGGGTCTTAACAGCCGTCTCCGATGCAGTCACCACCTTAGGGTCCGACGTTTCCGCCACATTTGTTTCGCCGCTCGTCGATACAGCGGCTGTGTGAAAAAAAAAGACTTTTTATTACCACGCCAATGCTCCACATCTCAAAATCAGAAAACTACACGGTGTTAAAAATAAAAGACTTTTCAACACAACAATCAATGAAATCTAAACTGTCAAAATCAGAAAACTACGATAACTATGATAAAAACGCCACACATGTGGCGCATCCTTACACACAGGGCTGCAGGTGAATGGAACAAGTTACACGGACATGTTGTTACACCGGTTTCCTTTACGGCTGTGGTGGCGCTACTGGGTCAAGCGGCGTGGTTAACGGCCTATAGACCCACGCACAGACCAGTCGCTTTTAACTTTAAAAGCTAAGCAGTTTTAAAATAAGGTTTTTTAACACTCCCAAACAGAAAAAACACTGGGGGGTTCTACAGTGTGTATTCCAAAATACAGCGTCTTTTGCTCAGAACCTGTGGTAACACCATCCCGCTGATTACGCAGGCAAATTTTTTTGCCCTGCTAGATCAGATCGCCCAGTGTGGTTCGCATGGCTTTAGACACGGGGAGCGGAAGGGGTTTATGAATGCTTTTTCAGATGCCGCAAAGTTTCTCAGCAATGTTGGGGTGGTGGTTACGTGTACCGAACTAATTTTCCGCACCAACATTTAATTGTTGAATGCAAACAGGAGCCAGTAACGCGTGTGTGCTGCGTTGTTTCAGTGTTTGAAAACCCCCACTTGAAATAAAGCGGTTCACATTTCACATACTTGCAAACTGGAGTCTGTAACTTGTGTAAAAAGTGCTGCTGCGCTGTTTCTGTGTTTGAAAACCCCCTGTTGAAATAAAGCGGTTCACATTTCACATGGTGTTTGTCCTGCGAATTCTTTCCGTGAGACTTTACGCAGTCAGTGTGTGTGTGTGTGCTTGCACCCCTGCTGCTTTTGAGACTCAGCTTGTGCAGCGTATAAGCAGCCTGGCCGGACAACCACTCGGCCACCCGGCCACGGCTAGCTAGCGCCGCTCACACCCCGGGATCTCGCGGCCCGCACCAGACTCCCTGCGCCGCCGTAACTACCCGATTTCCTAGGGTTATAATAGAGCGCACTCAACCCCACGGCAGACATGGTCCCCTTACAAACCAATACACACTTTCACACACCTAAAGCGAGGGATGCACTGCCTTGGGGCTTTGGGACCCTGAGGCTCCGGACCGACCGGCTGGGGGGGAGGCGGGAGTTCCAACAACGACACACCATTGGCTCCTGAGGGGGTGGGACATGCACAAATAACAACACGCCATTGGCTGGCAAGGGGGCGGGACAGCCAACCACCGCAGACTACCATTGGCTGGAAAAGGGGGCGTGGTACCTGTCAAAAGTTTGACGAAAGGTGTCGCTTTATACTACTAACAGGTCTGTTTTGAGTCTCATGATGATTCTCTTCTGGATCTGAAAAAAAAAACAGTGCAAATTTGTTTCCGATGTATTTTTCAATTTTATCAGATTTTTTCAGGTGAATGCAGTCGATACATTCAAATTTTTATATGATGACAGGACCTACACTTAGGGCTCAGTACTGATAACACTGCTGATATTGATAGAGTCGAAATAAGTGATGTATTGGCAGCTTTATCTGAGGCGAGAAGTCCTAGAACACCTACAAAAATGTTAGGATTCAGAGGAAGAAATATTTTTCTACCTCACCCAATCCTATTGCATTAACGAGGCTGAAGTTGGCTGCTTATTCGCCAGCTTCTTATTCGCGTTTTTGTTCCACCTTAAATGCTGCTGCTGTGATGTTATGCCGCCTTTCGCCTGTAGATGGCTCTCTATAGTAATTTTAATAATACTAATCCGAGTTGATTACTGCACATATCCCCAGTAAAGGGGAATATGTAAGTAATGATTATCCAAATTGCATTTTTGTATGAAACACATTTCAGAAAATCGAAAACCAATTTTCAAAACTCACAATAACACAAACTGGCATGTTAGACAACAAGTAAATAAGACAAAGGCAAAACGTGAAGTCTCAAAATCTTGCATTTTGCAAGAAATGTTATTATAGCAGTTTACAATGGGACATTTAGAACATGGCATATGTGAATATATGGTTAACGGAGGATGAGCAAAAGGTGATGACACTTTCTGCTTATTGCTATGACCCTCCCTCCTGATTATAAAATCGTCTCACAATTCTGCCACTGAGGTGTGAGACACAATGTAACAGACTCTCAAAATCCTGAACTTCAGGAAATGTTGCTGTACCATTTTTAAAATATGACCCTCTGAATATGGCATGAGAGAATTCATAGGGAAAAGCTAATTGCTCTTTCTGTTGTATTGCGATGGCCCCTGTTTAGAAAAAAACATCTCAGAATTCTGACACAAAGGTGTGAGACACAATGTAACAAATTATGAAAATCATGAAGTATAAGAAAATTTACTGTACCATTTTTTTAATATGACCCTCTGAACATGGCATGTGAGGATTTATAGTCAACAAAATAGCACCTTTTCTGCTGATTTACTTTTTCCCTCCTTCCTCGTTACCAAAACATCTTAGTATTCTGACACTAAGGTAAGAGAAGATTTGTAATTACAAAACTTCTCTGTTGCATTTCTGCGTTGTGACATTCTGAACATGGCATGTTAAAGTATATAGAAAACCTAGATCAGAACAGGTTAAATGTAATTCATAGTGATTTATATTTTTTTAATTCTTTCTAAATGAAAAAAATATGTTTTTCAGTGATTATGACACTTCGCTATTACATAAAATATGCTTCAATGCCAAAATAAATAATAATGGAAAAAATACCCACAGTGGACATTCATAGTTGCGATTATAGGAATGTTATATATCAGGTGAGTAGCTGTGTCAGCATGCGTAGGCTGCAAAGGAAAAAGTAAAGGATTATTCCATGCTGAAAAGAGAAGAAAGGAAACATAACATGTTGGCTGTGGAGCCTTCTTCAGGTGTGAGAAAGACAGGTCAGTAAGCAAAGATAATTTTCTTTATCTTTGCTTACTGCAGTTTATCTTTGATGACAACATCAAAGATGTTAGGAAGTTTTACAGCTAACAGCTCCACATCAACTTCCTTTTATAACTAACCTCATCAGATCCCTCAACTCCCAACTCTTCCAATTTCTCACTTCAGAGAAGGATAAAAAACTCAATCATCCTCTACAGAGAAAAACCATCAACACCCCTGCCACCTCCACCAATCCTAACCTTGTTTTTACTATACCCTCTGACCTTTCCCTTTCACCCCTTTGCATCCTCAGCTAACATATTTTAAAATTACAATAGACTGTATAGTATTTATGTTTAAAATTAAGGTAAATATGTCAAAATATCAAAATCCAACTGCACAGTGCTATCTTAACAATGCTTGTCAAGTCTCAAACAAACCTGCACAGTATTTTTAAAATATTTCAGCAGAGGATTCAACTGGAGTATAAATGAAGATTCGACGATAATTTGTTTTGGGTGAATATGGTTTTCTGGGGAGTTGCAATGTTGGGCATTATTGGACATTTCTCGGTGACCCTGACACGTGTTACACACTCGCATTTCCTGCAAATATTAAAATGGTTATGGTTTCGCTGAAAAATCCAATCGACTAAAGACAACGTTTACATCGCAAAAGAATCCCGTCCCTGGGTGGACTCGAACCACCAACCTTTCGGTTAACAGCCGAACGCGCTAACCGATTGCGCCACAGAGACTGGTGTGTTCTTTTCTCGAATCAGAGGTTTTCGGTTAAAACAAAATCTCTTACCGTTTATTTTGGTAATATATGGTAATATTTCTTCTGCACTGTTAACCAATAATTGAATTTCATTTTTCGCAAGCTGTGTGAATTTCATCAAAAACAAGTTTTCCAGAAAGGAAATGAACACATGCATTTAACGAAATCAAGCCCTTTGTGATTGCCCGAAATGGTACGTTCTGTACTACAAGATAGGAAGAAAGACACGGCTGGGATTTGAATCTCGGTTCTTTTGTGTAATAGAGAAGCGCTTTAACCAACTAGGCTACGGTGACAGGACACCCATCACCTTTTGCAGCCGCTTGGACACACCGCTCTGAGACATCTGCGTTCAGTAAGCGTTTAACCTGAGCTCAGAGCAAATTGCCTCTTTTACATAGCAGCCCCGACACTGAGAAACGAAGAGAACTGGCTTTTATCTGGCATTTCCATGTCCAATGCGTTTGACATCTCCCAAGGGCGACAGAGTTCTTTTGCCACACTATTTCTTCTTCTTTTTTATTTCTGTACGCTTTGATAAAAAACGAGAAATCATGCAAGGGAAAAATGTCTTTTTTTTCATAGAGAAAACGTGCACCAGGAAATGTTGTGTTGAGAAGAAATGATTTAACATGATACGTGACCTAATTTATCGGAGCAATTGCTCAACCAGCAAGGTCTGGAGAGGTTGGAGAGTCTGGTGGATGTGATAATTATACGGTGTTGTGAAAGAAAACAGTCTTTCTTTGAATTCTCAGTCAATCGGAATTTCAGTGCGAAACATAAACCCCTTGTCTGATTTAAAGAGATTATATTTTAAAACTCATAAAAAATCAGAAAACACGTTTCTCACTTTGAAATTTTAGACGGAGCGGTGCATTACTAGTAGCGACGCTGAGCATCCTATGGGGGAATTCAGGTCATGTGAAATGCCAGCGGTTTAATAAACAACGCGTCTGGTTTCGGATCATAAGATTGTAGGTTCGACTTCTACCTGGCTCGTGTAAATTTTTTTCAAGCTCCTCAGTAATAATGTATATTATGTAATGAACCGCACCTGAAAGCAAACGTTGGGTCTGTTTCCTTTGTTTTCCAGCATGAAATAGCAAATCGTTACAAAAAGCAGCTGCTAATGTCCAATAGCGTTTTTTTTTTTTCAAATTACATTTTCAGGCTTCAGACACTTTTTAATAAAACAAAAGTGTCCGGAAACACATTAACTTTCAGGTTTGCTTGAACCTGTATTAAAAAAAGTTATCTGAAACTTCCGGGATTCCATTATCTGATGTAGCTGTCTCTAAAGTTGGACGTGATGTTAAGCAGATGTGAACTGTGCCTTTTCACTTAAAAAAAAAAACAAAGTTCTTTTTTTCCCCTTCACTCCAATGCTGGAGACTGTAAGCCTGTGTGAGCTCCACACTGCGTGTCCTGTACTGCTCTATTTTGTTTAGATTATCTATGTGGTGTACAGATAGAACTCAACTGCATGGTGTGAATTCCGTGTTCAGGACCAGCAGAACCTGAAAAAGTAACAGCTGACCTCGACATGATTTGAACACACAGCCTCCTGATCTGGCGTCAGACACGCTACCATTGGGCCATGAAGTCACGGCTGTCTGTGCCTTTGAATTCCCCAAAGGAGACAAATGAGCTTCACAAAGAAAAATCTGTGAAGAGCGCAGCTCTTCCGAAGAGAGTCTTTTCTTCCCAGACCACATTTTATTCTTCCTGCGCAGCTCTTGTGTAGGTGTTGTTCTCAATTACAGATCCAGGAACACTGATTGTTTTTTCTATTTTTTTAAATTAAGTACCCCATGGTGCAACGGTAGCACGTCTGACTCTAAATCCCCAAGTTCATTTTCAAAGTATATCGGAGTCAACTGATACTGATCAGGTTCTGCTGCTACTGAACCCGCAGTCTTCACCTTAAAGTTCAATTCCCCAAGTCTTTTGACCTTATATGTCCATCCCTTCTCGTCAAAACTCGTATTTTCACAGGGTACCCTTCAGAAATCGCAGTATAGAATGAAAAAACTCCAGTAGATCTCGGCCGCTGTTGGTGATTTTCCTTTTAAAATAAATGAATCTCTGGAAATTTTACGGAGTGTATCACTTTCACTGAGACCGAGAAGTATTAAGCTGTACATGCGTCTTTGTGGCTCAGTTGTTAACAAAAAGGGTGGTGGTTTGAGCCCCTCCAGGGACGCTATGAGCCTTTTAATGTACACACCCTCCTCACTTCATTTCTCCATGGCTGGTCTTGTATAAGCTCGCATATTTTTTTTCTTATAAAATATACTTTATTCCGAAAAAAACACATCTCAAAAAGAAAACATCTCACACATGTCCATTCTGCCCCACACCGCCTTGGCGAAGGGGCAGCTCCAGAACACGTGCTCCTGAGTCTCCTCGACGAAACACGTGTCCCGGGGGCAATGCGGGTTCCTGGTAAGCGAGTGTCTGTAGAGGACCTCTCTGGTAGCCAGTCTCTTGTGTACGGCCATCCAGTTGAGGTCCTTCAGTTCGTTGTCCAGTTCTTTAGGCTGCGTCCTTTCCCAGACTTGTCTGGGAACTTGCAGCCTTTCGTCGGCGACCAGATGCCCCCTCACCTCTTTGTACAGAGCTCTGTGGTTGGTGCAGAGCTCTGGCTGTCTCGTGGCCTCGTACCTCCTGCTCCACTTGACAGCGTGGGTGTAGAACTTTGGTCGCCTCTCTGCCTTGGGCCCAGTGTTTGACCACTGGACCAAGTGCCTCATCGGGATGGAGAGCCACAGCCTGACAAAGTACTGGTACTTGTGGCCGATGGGCTCCCGCAGCGCCCGACAGAGGTTGCAGTAAAAGATGCAGTCGAGTTTCAGGGGGAAATGTGGGACATCTCGACCCCCTTCCTCGACCGGCTGACACATCCGGTTTCTCGTGATGTACTCGTACCTGCCGCCCCAGACGAAGTCGAAGATCATCCCTTGCAGCGCTCGTCTGAGTCTAGCCGGCAGCGGGTACACCACCGCCAGGTAAACCAAAGCCGGCAGGACGTCTGCTTTCAACACCATCACTTTCCCTGTGTAGGACAGCGACCGCGTTTTCCACAGACCCAGCTTGGCGTTCACCCTGGAGATCCTCTCGGTCCAGTTGTTGGTCTCGTTGTCCCGGCTCTGGAAGGAAACCCCCAGTATTCTGAGGGGCTCCGTGCAGAGCTCGAGACCCTCCGGCGCCATCGTCCTGTGCTTCCAGGGCCCGAAGAACTTCAGTTTGCTCTTTCGGCGGTAGAGCTTCGACACCGAGGCTCTGGAGTATTGCTCCATGACCTGCAGGGCCCTCCTCAACCCCCTGTCTGACATCAGGAACAGCGTTGTGTCGTCGGCGTACTGGGAGATCTTCAGGGTTTCCCCCGCGCCTCCCGGTATCTCCAGGCCGTCGATGATGGGGTCCCGTTTCACCGCCTCTGCTAAGGGCTCTGTGAAGAGAACACAGAGAAGGGGTGAAAGGGGGCAGCCCTGTCGTACTCTGGATTCCTGGGGAATGAAATCCCCCAGGATTCCGTTCACGTTCACTCTGCTGCCCACGTCAGAGTACAGAATCTGAATCCAGCGGCTGAAACTCTCTCCGAAACCGAAGCATTCCAGCACCCTGAACAGATAGCTGTGGTTCACTCTGTCGAAGGCTTTCTCCTGGTCCAGGCTGACCACCATCATGGGCACGTTCCGGTCCTCGGCCCAGGCGATGGCGTCTCTGGTCAGCTGGAGGTTCCAGCTGACGGATCGCCCCTCCACACGTCTGGTCGCTGTGGATGATGTGGGGGAGGGTGGTTCTCAGTCTGCCGGTCAGGAGCTTGGACAGGATCTTTACGTCCACGCAGAGCATCGTGATCGGCCTCCAATTTTTGAGGTCGGCGGCGTCTCCTCCCTTGAAGAGCAGGGAGATGACGCCCTCCCTCATGGTGTCTCCGAGTTTCCCCCGGCGGAAGATCTCCTGCACCACTTCCACCAGATCTGCCGCCAGGGTGTCCCAGAAGCAGGTGTAGAATTCCTTGGGGAGTCCGTCCGGCCCCGGCACCTTGCCATTCTCCATGGACAAGAACGCCGCCTTCAGCTCCTCGGCCGTTATCGGACCCTCCAAGTCCTCCCTCACCTCCTCCGGTACTCGTGCCTTCAGCCCCTCCAGAAAAGCATTGCCTGCCTCCACCTCCGTCTGCTTTTCTGAAAAGAGCTCCGTGTAGAAAGCGGTGGCTGCTTCTACTTTGTCGCTCTCGTCCAGCACTTCCTCTCCATCTCCCCGTCTCAGGCTGTGGATCACCCTCTTTTTCTGGGCTCCCCGGACCTGGTTGAAGAAATAGGAGGAACAGGTTTCATTATTTTCATAATGCTCCCTTTGTGCCTTGACCAGGAAAGCCTTGGCTTTCTCGGTGTGCAGTTTGCGGAGCCTCTCCTTCAGGTCCCGTGCCCGGGCTGAATTGAAGGCTCCTCCCCCGTTAGCCGAGCTGTACTCCTCCTCGAGTTGCCTCTGGAGACGTGCAGCTTCCTTCCTCTCCCTGGCCGCCTTCCGTCTGCAGTACATCTGCGCCAGGGTTCGGGTCCCGTCCTTCACCGACTCCCACCATTCCACCACGGAGCTGTAGCCGTCTCTCAGATCAACCCAGCTCACGTAGTCTTTCCGGAACAGTGCCCTGAAGTCGTCTTCCTCCAGTATCTCCCAGTTCAGCTTCCAGTACCCACGACCGAATGCCGGCAGGCTGGTGTTAGCCACCACCGTCAAGCGACCGTGGTCGGAATACCACGCCGGGGACACCGTCGCCGATTCCAGGGAGCAGGTCGTGTGCAGGAAGATGTAGTCCAGGCGGCTGCACACTCCCCGGGAGTTTTTCCAGGTCGTTCCGGCGTCGTTAGGGCAGCACCGTCTGAAGCCGTCTACCAGGGAGAACTGCTTGAGTAGCGACTCCAGCTCTGCCGAGCTAGCGTCGCTCCCCTTCTCCCGGTCGACGTTGAAGTCCCCGCCGAGCACCATCTGTCTGTTGGTGGTGCAGCAGCTGGCCAGGTCAGCAAACACTTCCTTCAGGATAGAGGGTTCTGTTGGAGCATAGACATTAATTGCTCTCAACTTCTGCCCCCTCCAGTCGATGTCTGCGACCAGGATCTGGCCCTGCACCACCGAGAAGGAGGAAACCAGCGTCATCTCTGGGTTTCCGAGGAGAATTCCCACTCCGGAAGAGTGGACCCCTCCTACGCTCCAGCATGATTCTCCCTTCGTCCATTCCCTGGTGAATGTCAGCTTGTCGCTTTCATCCTTCAGGTGGACCTCCTGTAAGAAACAAACTGAGAAAGACTTTGAGGCCAGATCATGAAAGACTCCCCGTCTTTTCACGGGGTCTCTCAGCCCTCTCACGTTAGTTGTTAGGAAGGTTAGTTTCACAGTCATGGTTAAACTAGTGAAAGTTAAACCTCCTCTCTGTACTTACAGTTGAAACTTGGGAGTCTACATCTGGGCACTGTTTAGCCTAGATGTAACTCCTCTCGTTCGGGTCCTGGGGGGAATATGCTGGGCTCCCTCCAGGTTTCGCTGGGGACTGAAATGTAAACATGCTGGACAGGTCCAGCCCTACCATCAGTCCGGGCTCCAGGCCGGCTTCGAAATAATCCTCGTCGTCCTCGAAAAATACTCTCCGCCACCGCTTCGGGAAGGCTCCTTTCTTCCCTTTCTCCGGGAGTTTCGGGGGCCTCAAGTTTCTCCTGGGCCTCGGGGGAAGGGGGCTCCAATTTCTGGGCTGCCTCTTCCTGTTGTTCCTGGGCCTCGGGGGAGGGGGTTCCAACTTCCTGTGATGCCTCTTCCTGTTGTCCCTGGGCCTCGGGGGAGGGGGTTACCTCTTCCTGGGCTGCCTCCTCCTTTTGTCCGTGGGACTCGGGGGAGGGGGGTTCCGTTTCCTGGGGAGCCTCCTCCGGTTGTTCCTGGGCCTCGAGGGAAGAAAGTTCCGTTTCCTCTAGGACGAGGAAACGGTTTTCCCTTACCACTCTTTTTTTCTGTCCTTCCGAAAGTGGGTCCACCCTGGGTCTCTTCTCCCGCTATCGCTTTCCCTTTTTGCTGGGAGTTATCCAGGACCCTTACTCCGGTCGGCCGTCTTGTCCCTCTTCCTGGCGGCCATCTTATGGCACCGATGCGGCTGGGGGTGTGGCCTCGGCAGTTTCGGTTCTCAGCGGGGGAGGTGCGGGTTCTTTGTTCTCAGCCCTCTCCCTTTGTCTGGAGACCGGTTTCTGCCTGCCGGCTTCCACCACCTGCGCAAACGAAGGTTTGCTTACCTTACATTGGCGAAGGAGGTGTCCCTCGGCGCCGCATCCGTCGCACTTTTTGGCTGCCCGGCAGGTTTTTGCCAGGTGCCCGTCCTCATTGCAGTTGTGACATCTGATGATGTCACATGTGTTTGTCTTGTGGCCGGACTGTCTGCACTTGCTGCAAAAATCCGGCATCTTGGGGTAGTAGAGGTACCCCCTGTCGGCTCCGATGTTGAAGCGAGCCGGGGGGTGCTGGAAACCGTCAACGCCCTCTGGGTCCTCCTTCAGGAGGACTCGGTACTGGCGTTTGCCGTACCAGACGCCTTTGTCCCTGATCTCTGTCGGTATTCCCACCACAGTTACATACCTCCCTAGGTACGCTGTTACCCGTTCCGCTGGTACGTAGGGATTGTATGTGCAAACCGTGATGGTCCTCTGATTCGTCTTCCTCATCGGCTCCGGCCTGTAATCAGAGAAACCAGGGTGCTTACCTTTCTCCCTGATCAGTCTCGTTGCCTTTTCGTACGATGCATCCGTAGCCATTTAGGCCTCCATGTATCTCTCTGCCTTGTTGTCCTGGAGGCAGTAGAGATCTCCGGCCACCAACTGCAAGATTCCTCGCAGGAAGGTCATAAAGAAGGCCTTTGCAGTCGGCATCGGCTCCGTCTTCTTTGTCCAGTGGAACCGGATCAATGTCCTCTTGTCTGCCATCTTTGAGGGAGAAAAAAAAAAGGAGGGAAAGAGAGAGAGCAAAGGGAGCAGCGAGGGAGCCCTGGCCTTTGTCCTTGTGGGCAAAGCCCAGCTAGGTGCAGGCGCAGGAGGAGAGAGAGAGAGGAGAGCGGAAAGTGCTTCCGGGTCTCAAGGAAGAAAGCAAGCACCGCGGGCAGGCCACGTGTACCTGCTCCCAGCCAAGAGGCCAAGGAGGCAGAGAGAGAGAGAGCGAGAGAGAGAGGGAGCGGATAGCGCTTCCGAGCCTCGAGGTGGAAAGCAAGCACCGCGGGCAGGCCACGTGTACCTGCTCCCAGCCAAGAGGCCAAGGAGGCAGAGAGAGAGAGAGCGAGAGAGAGAGGGAGCGGATAGCGCTTCCGAGCCTCGAGGTGGAAAGCAAGCACCGCGGGCAGGCCACGTGTACCTACTCCCAGCCAAGAGGCCAAGGAGGCAGAGAGAGAGGCAGAGAGAGAGGCAGAGAGAGAGGGAGAGAGAGAGAGCGAGAGAGAGAGGGAGCGGATAGCGCTTCCGAGTCTCGAGGAAGAAAGCAAGCACCGCGGGCAGGCCACGTGTACCCACTTCCAGGCAAGAGGCCAAGGAGGCGGAGCAAGAGAAAGGGGGAGGGGAGAGGAGAGGAGAGAGCAGAGAGAGAGAACGTTGATGCCGGATTCCACCCAGCTCAGCTGCTGCTTGGCCTTAACCCCCTAGGCTCAACCTAGAGCGATACCAGCTCAAGCACTCTTCAGAATCTTCGATCGCCTTCTAGACCTTTGGAAAGACAAGAACTGCGGGCATGCCACTTGAACTTGATCTTAGCCAAAAGGCCGAGAAGGCATAGGTTTCTTTACGGCATTCCTGAACTCTTTGCACTAATGAGCCCGGGCCTTTTTCCCGTCTCGCCGCTACGCATATGGGTCTTTTTCCACTCTCCTACTCCCCATGGCTAGTCCCTTTGGACGTCCATGACAGGTGCCCCTTTGGAATAGTTTTCAGAAAATGTGAGAAAAGGAAAGTTATGTACAGTAAGCTCTCACACACAGCTCTCAAACACAGCATTAGAGATTGGAATCTGATTGTAAAAAAAAACTGCCCGTCTCCCCGGCATTTAACGTTGCTGTTGTTTTTATTTTACATATTGTTAGCATTTTAATGAATTGTTAAAAGATTTATACACAAATCGCTAAATACAAAACGTAAAAAACCCAACTGTATGCAATTGACCATTCATATTCCTGAATTTTAAATCCCTGTGTTTATCTGTGTCCAAGTGCCTGGTGCAGCTATTTTGAAAGCATACCTCAAGGAGGACTTTACACGCAGTCTGGGGTATTTAGCTTGTACTGTGTGCCCTGTTTGCCTTTGTAAGCATTTGTTTAAAAAATAAGTTCACAATACGATAAAAACAGAGAAAGCACAAACTTAATAATATAATGATTCAAAATCAAAACCAAATCATATGAAGAAAAATCATATGACCAAATCATAAAGAAAAAGAGTCAATTCCGCCTGCACTGATATCCCTTCAAATGTTTTAGAAGAACTCTTGACGTTAATAGAGTAGAAGCCTGCATTTCTTCTACTAAACGAGACTATGGGGAGTGAGTATTTTGATGTCGAACTGGGATTTAAATAAAGAGGAACACTACACTACATTGGGCTACGCGTGTGACAAAACGTTTATTTTAGACCTCTCGATAGCTCAGTTGCTAGCTCTTAAAACTGTAGAAAAAACAGCGAGTATGTCTTATGTCCCTGGTCTGAATCCAGTTTGAAGGATGGTGTTTTCTTGTTCCTTAATCAAAAAGTAAAAATTGCGAATTTGTCTTTCACTTTGACGTTCACCCGAAAGCTCAGTATACAAAGAAGTAGAGGCTCCTGTTCTGAATAGTTCCGCTCTGAGACACCTGCGTTAAGTTAGCGCTCAGTCGGCTGGCTGAGCATGTTGCCTCCTTTACATTCAATAGGAGCCCCGACACTAAGAGAAACGTACAGAAATGGGTTTTATCGTGAACTTTTCATGTCCAATGCACTTGACATCTCCCACGGGCGACAAAGTTCATTTAGGACACCTTTCTTTCTTTCTTCTTTCAGCAGGAGTACAATAATGGCAACAACATGTTTGGAGTTCGGCATTTCATTTAGTCTGCGGAAACATCGTATCGGAATGAACTACCTGAGATAAAAGAGTAATTGCGGCTTCAGATCGTTTTTACAGAGCATTGCGTTGTTCTGTTCATGCTGACTACACGCTTTAGATATGTCATTTACTGCAAGCGTTGCTTTTCCAGGTTTTTCTGAAATTCCTCGCATTTGAGCCAGCACTAAAATATTTCATTCCCGTCGCTGAATACATCGTGGAAACGGTATTTGCAACGGAATGCTGTCACACATGAAACCTTTTTGTTATTCGGTTCTGAAGTTTGAAAATGAAAATAAAACGGGGGTCACCTCATAGGCTTGAAAGAAGTCCAAGCAGCATAAAAACCCATGAATTCTCACAAATTGCATTGTGCTGCAACTTTCTTCTGCTGCTGTTATAAATCAGCCTTAAACATTTGAATGCATACCTTACTGCTGCTAATCACATTCACATGTTTATGAAGCTTTTTTCTGTCCGTTATGTTTTTGCTAAGCAGTTTTTCCGTTTTCCTCGTACTGTGATTGTCAGCGAGCACAACAAGACTGAAACAGTGTAAAAGCAGGCAAAAAAGACAGGGTAAAAAGCCTGACTGTCGGGAGTGGGATTTGAACCCCTGCCTCTATTTGGAGAGTGAAACACAAAGCTTAAAAGACACGAAGCTGTGAATTTGCTGTTTTAAACTGCTCGACTATCCTGAAAAAATGTGTGCTGATTGCACCAGTCGCATCCAATTTTCTGTAACTTTAGGATGATTGATACGACTGGACAAACACAATTTGTGGCGTTTAGCATGACATGGAAAACGGTACCAGAGCATTCAGGTCCGGACTACCAAACTCAGAAACAGTTTTTACCCCGCACTATCAAACTATTAAACTCCCAGCCTCTCTCACTCTCTCCTCACTTCTCACCTATGATCTGAACCTCACGGTGCCTTCTTTCTTACCAAAAACCCAAACACACATTTAAAATCTACCTCTACCATACATGTCAAAAGCTCACTCCCCATCATTTCTATCCCTTTATTTCATTCTTTTGATGCATGTTTTTGCACATAACCTGTTACCTTTTTGTTGTTTTGCACGCTGCCTGTTGTTTTTTGCACATCGGCTGTTGTCTCTGTCTTTCTTTTGTTATACAATTGTATTGTTGTTGTGTTTTCTTCTTTGTACTACTTATGTCCGAGAGCTTGCTAAATAGCATTTCGTTATACCATATACCTGTGTATGAGTATAATGAAAATAAACTTGAACTTGAACTTTAAACTTGAACTTGAACTTGACATAGTCTTGCAGGCAGTATATTATTTTATCATTTACTCGTTTAAAAAAACACGGTCTTCTCGTTTCTAAGTCAGATTTTTAGTGCTTTCGAACGTTCCTTCCAACCTGGACTGACAGCTCACCCGATCTGTTTGTGATCAGACCATGGAGTCGGGGGCTGTACAAAGCGCACGTTCCTTCCCAATGCTGAGGCGATCATTCAGAAGATGGGTGTGAAGAGAAACAAGCTTTGTCGACTAAAAAACAAGGCAGGATATGCAAGAATACTAATCACTGGCGAAAGTTATGTTCTCTTACTATTGAGATCCCTACATTGCGAGTTTTTTTAAGACTTTGAAACTAAAGAAAAGCGGTGACAAATGAAACAGGCACGGGTGGGGTTTGAACCCACGCTCTTTGGTTTACGAGACCGACGCCTTACCACTTGGCCACCGCGCCTTCGAGTAAGCATGGGAATAAGGTTGTTCAAATTATTTTTTTCTGAATCTGGTTTACATCGCCAAATGTAAACCGGAGGCAGCAACAACAATAAAAAGGATACTTGTCCTTAAACTTGGACGTGATGTTCTGCAGACATGTGCACAATATCCTGTTTTCTTGCAGTGTAGACATTTTGCTGTTCACGATCCGCATTCATCTGCTTTGTGCGTTGTTAGTCCGCACCTGTAACATGTAATGTCAGCCATCCCCTGTTCTTCTATTTCTCTAGCATGACTGTGTCCTGCTGCTCGGCTTTTGTTTGTAAAGTTTGAGCGAGCGCCCCGTTCAGTGTCACTTTGTCACTGTGGTCAGAAAGCATTCTTGATTCTGCTTGAGCTGCTTCATGAATTCTAGCGACTGTAAGAGCTCTTTTTAAAGTCAGCCCTTCCTCCTGCAGCAATTTATAGTCTCTTATGTGCACATTTTTCCACAAGTTGATCTCTTAACATGTCAGTTTCCAATACTCCAAAGTCACAAATTTAGCCAGTTCTCTTAGTGCAGTCACAAAAGCATCAACAGATTCGTCCTGAGACTAAGTTCTCTGCCTAAATTTATGCCGTTCCAAAACCACATTTCTCCGCGGTGTAAAGGAAGCGTCTAAGGCAGCTACAGTCTTTTTCTCCAGGGAGGTTGGCAAAAATCCGCTGCACGGAAGCCCCGATACAGTGCAGTAATGTAGCACGTCTCACGGCATCCTCAGCTTCTGTAGATCCACCGGCTATTTAAAAAAAATCTGTACGACTCCATCCATATCTTGTATTCCGTATACAAATCCGGAGCTCCGAGGTTCAGTAGAAGCGGTGGAAAAAGCCGGGCATAAGCAAAGCTTCTCGGCGCGGCGGCCATATCTTCCAATGCGCAAGCTAAACGAAAAGTCCGAAAATTCAGAAGTTCGTTTCTACCAGCAAGAGAACTAAAATCTGCAGTGTTCTGCTCGCTTTGAGTCCGTCAAGCACTCATCTCTCGTCGCCATAAATGTTGTGTATCTTAATAAAGAGATGTTTTTATATTATTTTAACTATTTTGTTAACTACACAGATCACGCCCTTACACCATATATTCCCGCCTTCTACTCTCTCGTTCTGTTGTCTCGCGATGTCTACTCACTATACTACATTTAGCATGACTTCTTGTTGCAGTTGAGCTCAAAGCTGGAGATGATCTCCATATTTTACCGCAGTAACTAGTCCGAAACGTAGTACACAGTACACACTTTTTAAGTGAACTCAGGTTGTTAAAAAATTAAACCAGTGCCCTGTCACAGAAACGTACCCCAGTCTCCCGCGCAACAAGCGGGGGTACTCAGCACTATACTAACGAGGAGCGCTTGTCTGCAGCTGAGCATCAGCTCGGTTTACTGTCAGCAGTCATTTCCTCATTTCCAAATACTTTTTCACCTGCTCTCAGCTTTTAAAGACGGTCATAAACGCTCAAGAAGTAATTCATGTCAGTTTGAAGTCTGTTTCTGTTGTCTCAGCTCTTGATAAAGAAAAGCCGTGCGTGGGAGACTCCCTCTCTGAAGAAGTTTGCCGTCACCCTGCAAGGGAGAAGAGCCATCAATCACCGAGGCAACCACTGAGACAGTTAACATTAAACACGTGAAATGCGAGATGTTGTGATTTTTTTTCCAGCTTAAGGCTTCTATCGTTTCTACTCTAACGAGAAAGACCTCTTTATTAGAAGTGAGATTTTAACAAACGTCTCCAGGGTTAACTGCGACCTGAACGCAACGCCTTAGACCACCAGCCATCTTGCCTGTGGTACTTAGAGCAGCGCTCATTAAAAATGATCAGAAACCGAAAGCGCTTCTTATGCGGATCAGTATATTCCGATACCACTGGTTCTGCAGAAGAAATAAGAAAAGCCGAACTCAAAGCAGTGTGTTGCCATTACGGGTATTCTGTCTGCAGCTGCTTTAAGATCTACTCACACCGTGTTGCCATTAAGGCTACCTAGTTAAAAAAAAAACTTATCGTCATCTTTTTGAACGTGATTATTAGACACCCTTTAAATCTCCACCGAGGTTTCTTGAGAGATCGTTCAGCGAGCGAGTATTAAAACACTACGTCGCTTCCAACCTCTGCTGTCACTGTAAACTCGGACGTGATGTTCTGCAGATGTGCAGTGTGCCTTTCCTCTTGTCGTATTCAAGAGTACTCACTGTGTGAGTTCCTCACTGCGTGTTCTGTGCTCTACTGTGATTTAATTTAGATGATTACGTGGAGTAGAGTGACAAGATCTACTTGAACATTTTCGGTTTGTGAAATGAAACACTAAATACACTACTGTAAATACAAGTAATGGACATTTAAAATAACCACAGTAAAGCTAGAAGAGTGAAAGATAAAAGACTATTTAGAATGACATTCACAATAGAATTAAAAACGGCACAGCCGCCCGAACAGGGACTTGAACCCTGGGCCCTCAGATTAAAAGTCTGATGCTCTACCGACTGAGCTATCCGGGCTCTGAAAAGACGCCGACACTGTCGGGATCCTCGGAAGTCACGTGTCTCTTGTGCCGAAGAGCAGTCATACCTGACCCGTCTGGAATGACCACTGACAGACTTTATCATGAAGCGACGGCACCACTCCCAGTAGAATGAGTGAGAAATACAGCATGACATGGGTAGTTAAGGGGCTCCCACAATCCATCTTTCCTCACATTACTGATTTTTTTCAATAGCATTTTGACCTTTTTTCACATTCAGATTTTTTTCACATTTAATAAAATCTTTTAATCAACAACATTAAAAAGAAAACAAATGGAACATTTTTTGGAACAATAATTAAAAAAAAAACTTTCAATGCCTTGGTTGTATACGTTTATAAAGGGAGTTGCAACATTGCTGAAATGTAAAGAGCATTTCTGTAGAGAAAACAGCATTTTTTCTGCCTTGATGTTAAGCTTAGGGAGCCTGTCTTTTGGAAATTCTATTTTATAACACCTTGCACGTTTATTTACGTTAGAGTATGTAAAACTCAGGCTTTAACAGATGTTCATGATGTTTCACACGGGGTGTTACCTGTTGTAGTGTTTCAAAAGATGTGTTAGCGGACCACAAATTATCTTGAAAAGATTTGGGTTTGTACTGGCTGGGATTCAAACCCGACTCAATTATTTGGAAGGCGCCTGTACCACCAACGCACTTCCGAGAAGCACCTGCAAATTATCACAATCCTCTCTCTCACCTACAAAGTTATGGAGACACAACTAATGAAAACTAATTTTATTCACTCAAGGCTCCACTTTTGTTGTGATGTCATTTTAATTAATATTAGCTTTGATAAGGTGTCGTTTTTGCCTCTTAAAGTTAAAGTCTGCTCCTTTCTTCCTGGTATAGAAATAACATGTTCCATCTTTGTTTAAAAACACCACTAAAAGTAAATTATTCAGCTCTAACGCCTGTGTGCATTGACAAGACATCTCAAAAGGACTTATCAAATAAGAACACGATCCTTCCCGTTACCATTCCTGTGGCTGGGGCATTGTTTCACCCTTTTATTTTCTTCTACATTACTTGCAGACAGGGCTTTATCACTCGAGTTGTACAGAACAAGTGTGCATCGGTCCATGAAAATCATCAGTAGTGCTGTTTTTCTATGCATAGTTTAATCAAGAGCACTTAAAAGATGCAAAAAGCTTTCAAATAAAACAGAATTGAAAGACAGTCGAGTAAGGAGGTAGAAAAAAAGCACTTCCCCGTCTGGGAATTAACCACCGTCGCACGTGTGACTGGATACAAAAATAATAGATTAATTTGTTCCCAGTCTCTTGAAGCTTTAATGCGATTATTTTTCCTTCCTTATTTCTTCATTCCCATGAATTTACTCTGTAGTAGAGGAAACGCGAAAGTGGGAAACTGCAGGCATTCTTCGTGAGTGGTGGATTGTGATCAGTGAGCATCTGGACAAGTCTGTTCCATTACCTTTTCCATCGGGGATGTAGCTCAGTGGTAGAGCGCATGCTTTGCATGTACAGATGCAGCCATTCAAAATGCGCGGGGGATACTGCATTATTTTGCGGTACGCTGTACGCAGTCTACCGCAAGCTACTGGTAAATACCACGAGTTACCGTAAATTCTCCTATAATATGACAAGCAAAATAATAGTATCCGGAATTTCGGCAAGGTGGAGCTAATAAAGCTCAACCTCTCATGTTTGAGCTGTGGCCATTAAAGTCTTTAAAGAAGATATTACTAATAGTATTAATAATGAATGACCTTGGACAAGCTGTAAGTGTAAACTCAAAGTATTGCCCTGGTCAACGTTCTTTTTTTCATTGACCGTCTTGTTAAAAGTAACACCACAGCATTTCGCAATCACGCATTTGTTTCCAATCATGCAAAGTACAGTAATTTTTGAGAATCTCCGATTCACCATGCCTTTCACATGCTCATAAAAGAGATTGATTTAGGAACGTAAACATATTACAGTATGAAAACTGTACTGTATACAGTATGTATATGTATATTTAATGTCTTAACTGTGGCCGTTTAAGTATTGAATATTCATATCTAATTTTAC
>NC_090709.1:24850746-24853246 GCF_040954835.1 Lepisosteus oculatus | reverse complement strand
AGATCAGACGAGATCAGGCGTGCTCAAGGGGTGTGGCTGTAAGCAAGAGCAAGGCTCGCTGGCATCCTTCTTATTGAGAGGACAGCTCCGTCACCTCTTTTACGACGCTGCTTTTTTTCCCTTGCGTTTTTCTCTTCTTCCCACGTTCTCTCTCTTCACTGCCTTCGTCCCCGCTCTATTTCACTTCAGCCTTTCACTCTTGCTTCCTTCCAATGAGGACGGAGCTGCGGGAGAAAGGGCGCTATAGAGGATCGCTGTGGAGAGCTGCTGCTGTGCTTTGACATCTGAGCTCTGTGGAAAACGATCTCAATACAATTCTGAAAAACGCGACTCTCCGAACGCCAGCCGAACAAGTCTCCACAGCCGAAGCGCTGTGTCTCTTTTCAGCTGGCGATAAACCTTTCCTCGATCCTTTGCGGACTTGTAAAACTGTTCCTGATCAGAATAAAAAACGCTCACGCTAATACACAAGCACCCGTGTCTCGCCAAAGCTGACAAATAAACAGACGGACAAGCCGCACTGCACGTGTGAACAGGGGAATGAGCGAGCGAGCGGGGATAGGGCGCCTCCTGCGCTTAAAAGCTTACAGCACCTGGTATTCCCAGGCGGTCTCCCATCCAAGTACTAACCAGGCCCATCCCTGTCTAGCTTTCGAGATCAGACGAGATCAGGCGTGCTCAAGGGGGTGTGGCCGTAAGCAAGAGCAAGGCTCGCTGGCACCCTTCTTATTGAGAGGACAGCTCCGTCACCTCTTTTACGATGCTGCTTTTTTTCCCTTGCGTTTTTCTCTTCTTTCCACGTTCTCTCTCTTCACTGCCTTCGTCCCCGCTCTATTTCACTTCAGCCTTTCACTCTTGCTTCCTTCCAATGAGGACGGAGCTGCGGGAGAAAGGGCGCTATAGAGGATCGCTGTGGAGAGCTGCTGCTGTGCTTTGACATCTGAGCTCTGTGGAAAACGATCTCAATACAATTCTGAAAAACGCGACTCTCCGAACGCCAGCCGAACAAGTCTCCACAGCCGAAGCGCTGTGTCTCTTTTCAGCTGGCGATAAACCTTCCCTCGATTCTTTGCGGACTTGTTAAACTGTTCCTGATCAGAATAAAAAACGCTCACGCTAATACACAAGCACCCGTGTCTCGCCAAAGCTGACAAATAAACAGACGGACAAGCCGCACTGCACGTGTGAACAGGGGAATGAGCGAGCGAGCGGGGATAGGGCGCCTCCTGCGCTTAAAAGCTTACTGAACCTGGTATTCCCAGGCGGTCTCCCATCCAAGTACTAACCAGGCCCATCCCTGTTTAGCTTCCAAGATCAGACGAGATCAGGCGTGCTCAAGTGCGTGTGGCCGTAAGCAAGAGCAAGGCTCGCTGGCACCCTTCTTATTGAGAGGACAGCTCCGTCACCTCTTTTACGACGCTGCTTTTTTTCCCTTGCGTTTTTCTCTTCTTCCCACGTTCTCTCTCTTCACTGCCTTCGTCCCCGCTCTATTTCACTTCAGCCTTTCACTCTTGCTTCCTTCCAATGAGGACGGAGCTGCGGGAGAAAGGGCGCTATAGAGGATCGCTGTGGAGAGCTGCTGCTGTGCTTTGACATCTGAGCTCTGTGGAAAACGATCTCAATACAATTCTGAAAAACGCGACTCTCCGAACGCCAGCCGAACAAGTCTCCACAGCCGAAGCGCTGTGTCTCTTTTCAGCTGGCGATAAACCTTTCCTCGATCCTTTGCGGACTTGTAAAACTGTTCCTGATCAGAATAAAAAACGCTCACGCTAATACACAAGCACCCGTGTCTCGCCAAAGCTGACAAATAAACAGACGGACAAGCCGCACTGCACGTGTGAACAGGGGAATGAGCGAGCGAGCGGGGATAGGGCGCCTCCTGCGCTTAAAAGCTTACAGCACCTGGTATTCCCAGGCGGTCTCCCATCCAAGTACTAACCAGGCCCATCCCTCTTTAGCTTCCGAAATCAGACGAGATCAGGCGTGCTCAAGGGGGTGTGGCCGTAAGCGAGAGCAAGGCTCGCTGGCACCCTTCTTATTGAGAGGACAGCTCCGTCACCTCTTTTACGACGCTGCTTTTTTTCCCTTGCGTTTTTCTCTTCTTCCCACGTTCTCTCTCTTCACTGCCTTCGTCCCCGCTCTATTTCACTTCAGCCTTTCACTCTTGCTTCCTTCCAATGAGGACGGAGCTGCGGGAGAAAGGGCGCTATAGAGGATCGCTGTGGAGAGCTGCTGCTGTGCTTTGACATCTGAGCTCTGTGGAAAACGATCTCAATACAATTCTGAAAAACGCGACTCTCTGAACGCCAGCCGAACAAGTCTCCACAGCCGAAGCGCTGTGTCTCTTTTCAGCTGGCGATAAACCTTTCCTCGATCCTTTGCGGACTTGTAAAACTGTTCCTGATCAGAATAAAAAACGCTCACGCTAATACACAAGCACCCGTGTCTCGCCAAAGCTGACAAATAAACAGACAGACAAGCCGCACTGCACGTGTGA
>NC_090709.1:24838246-24845746 GCF_040954835.1 Lepisosteus oculatus | reverse complement strand
CTAAAGAGGAGCAGATCTCCCCACCTGGCGATGAAAAGGAGCTTTCCCTGTACACCCTGGCACCCAAGAGGGGTCAGGACCACCACCCTGCAGTGGTGGAAGGGATCCAGATGGCAGGAGAGCAGGTTGGTGATGTAGCCCTCACCCTTAGCCCTGAGAGGTCCTCTATTAGTGAGGATCTGCTTGAGCAGCTGTCGCAGGGCCACCGCCAGGTGCCCCTGGTGCAACATTCACAGGTTAGACAGGAGGTCCAGCTGGACGCTGAGACTACTGCGCTGTGGACACACCTGTTCCCAGATGCCGATTCCCTCTGCTTTGACCCAGGGAACCTGCAGTCAGGTAACATTATTTCTCACAACTACCAGGTAGTGAGTGAGGCTGACCTGATTGTTCCTGCCTCAACGGCAGGGTTGCCAACACACCCAGTCCCCCAGAAGGGACAGGGAATGAAAGCCGAGACGGTTTTCTTACAGCCACCAGCTCAGTCTGTCAGTCTGAGTCTGACCAACAGTGGTTCACCCAGACTGGAGCTGGATGGTCAAGCCACCCGCCTGCCAGTGCAGGACATCGCAAAGAGGGGTGTCAGAACCCCAGCCTGCACTGACATGGGCCTGGTGAGTGATAGTGAGTTCAAAGACAGTGAACTAGCTATCCCAGTGCTGGGGCAGCTCCCTGAACCCCTAGCGAGGGAAGGGGGGAGCGAGCAGGTGTCCTACACCCACGCCCAGCGAACGATTGTAAACATGCCGATAGAGGGATTCCTCAATCAGGAAGTGTGCAGGGTGGACCTGAACAGTGAGAATGGGATAACAATCCCAGATCACTCAGGTGCTCCAGATGACCACTCAGCCGAGGGTCAGGCATGCTCCACCGCTGCACCGCCCCCTGCAGGGTTACTAGAGCACAGGCATGAACAAATCGAAAAAGCAGATGCCCTGGAAACGGAGGAGCAGCATCAGCCGCTGCGTCAGATCTCCCCAGATTTCCAGGATGTTGGTGCCCAAGATGCCACAGGGCATACTGAGAAAGACACCATGTACATGCTGCGCCAGCTTAGAAAGGCAACAGTCACTCAGAAGGAGATGACTGGGATCAGCCACCCGAAAAGACTTTTGGGAGGACTGATTGCTGCCACCACTGTTGTGCATTTGCTATTTCTGGTAGGTTTGTGTGCTACTGGCACTCTCACCCTGACTGCCCCAAGAAGGCAGGTGTCAGAGATGCCAGAGGGTAGTGACAGACTGTATCAACAGCAGCAAAAGTTGGAAAGCTTAGGGAAAACCCTAAAGGCAACTTCCTATGCAACAGGGTTAAACCTTATTCCCCAAACAGTGGACATGATTGTTGGTGTTATACAGTGGGTTTATGCTTGTGTGCAACAGGCCAGAATGTTGACACAAGACCTGTTAAGGGAGTTTAGTGCCACTGTAGCCAGTCTAACCACGGCACAAATCCCAACCCACTTGATTCCACTCTTCTCAGTAGAGGAGTGTGTGACATTAACCCCATCGCTCATAGCTCACCCAGAAGGCAATCCAAGATTGAATTCGGTTCCAAATCTTGAGATGGGTATGGCTACCAAAGCTATCCATTGGCTGTGTCTAAACGATTCACCAATGAAGGGTGTAAAGCTACTAATGAGCAGAGGGAGGTTAATGAACCCCATGAAGAGCAGGTGGGAAGTAAATGGCTGGTAAGCACACCACATTTAACTGACACCATGACTTGTGACGGGCATGATATAGCTACCACAATGCAGCTACCTAACCAATAGTTTTCCTGTAAGTTCCCGAGGAGGCCATAGTACAGCATGGTAACTTAACACTGTACGGTCTGGAACCAGACAATATAAGACCAAACTTGAGGTCTAAGATGCCTTCAGGTGCCACACTATTCAATCGGATAGAAATCCAAGAAACAGTAAGCCCTGAAGAGGTACAGGTAGTTAGTTTGCTTTAATGGAACAAACCTCCAAACCACCCTAGCAGATACCCAACACAGGTGTTGTGGTTTATCGGGGGCTGGGAACAGGAACTGTTGTTATTGTAACACTACTGCCAGGTAGCTGGATCATGACTGACAGTGTACTCTGAATGATGTACTCTCACATCAAGATGTACTCTGGGTAGCATGAATGAGTCAAAGGTAGCATGCCAAAAGAAAGGAAGTTACTTCTTCCCAAATATCTACTACAGAGGTATCAGATATTGACAGTGAACTTCCTGATGTGTAATTCCTAGACTTAGATAATGTCTCCTACCGTGTTTATACATACTCCAGATGTTATTCATCCTGTTTGTATCCAATGCTGGTTCCAGTATGAATTCTCGAGGAGTAATGTGGACATTTAAGATTAATGTTCTAATGGCAAGGGACATCACTTAACTCTGTTTTGTTTTGAAGGCAACAACGCCTCAGGACCTCGTGACCTTCAAAAAGGGGGGATATGTAGTGGCGAGGCTTAATAATAAGGCAGAATTAAGTGTTTCTGAGCTTTCCCAAATTAGGCCTCATTTCTCTGTTCATCTCTGTGGTGCAGCCACAGAGAAACCATTCATGCAAGGTGATTTAAGGTCCAAGGACAGCTCCCAAAGGGGGATGCATTTAGCTAAGCCTGGCTATCATGATCAATGGTCATCCATTGGTGCCTATCTGTCTAGGGAGTGCGAGTTGGACATCTGGACTGCATTACTAAGTGTCAGGACTAAGTGACTCATATCTCACCTTGATCAACCAATCAGGGACCGGTAGGGCCGAGTAACCCACGTGGGACTCTGATGCCCATGGAACTTTCAGCCAATCAATGAGCTGAAGTTCCTCCAGGTAAAAACAGGCAACACAGAGAGCCTGGGAGATTCAACAAGATTCAGATTCAGATTCAACAATTCAAAGGAGAATCCCAAGGGCAGGACATTCTCGCAGCGCGCCTCCTGACCATCCTGAGACTCAGCCCGGACAACCACGGAACGGCCAGTGTGTCCGAGTGCCAGAACTTTCCTTTGTTCTAAGAGTCTAGAGTTGAGGTTGCCAGAGAGTAACCAGCAGCAGGCCTCATCAACAGGTCGGAACTGTGGACAGCTGAATCACTATTCAGAACTAGCTCTTCATCATAAACGAACTGGTCCTCTTCCTGACTTGCTGCGACCCACAGTCATCTTTTCTCCTGTGCACAAACTTTGCTAGTTAAAGCCAACAATGAGCATCAGCAGCGCACCGTCGCAAGCCGCACAGCACAGCCTGGCACCGAGCCAGAGAGCGCGGATTGGACAGCAACGGCCTGCAACTGTTTCTTTGTGCCCGCAGGAGATCTGAATCCCCAAAGATTGGATGAGTATTCAACTTCAATGCATTACAGCTCGAGAATTCAATTGTTATCCCAACCAGTTGATATCAATTTAATTCCTAAGAGTTATGTACTTGTTTGAGTATCTAATGTAGAAGTTGTAACCAAGTTCACTTTACGAAACGGTCTTAATGAATGATATACTGAACGTATGTCCTCTTGATGTTTAACTCTTTGTAACTGATTGAATATATATCTTTTGTATTCTGATAACCCTCTCGATAAGATCTGTTAGGTTTATATGCATATTCTATGTATTAATAAATGTATCCTCGTGTATTAGTACCTGTGTGTGTGCGTTGTTTGAGTTATGTCGCATGGTTGGATTCTAAAGCCACCAAAAGAATCAACTTTGTGATTTACTGCTACAATTAATAATTGTCTCAGTAAATGCCCAAACCCTACAGAACTGGTGCCTTCAGAGAGCCACTATGATTACATATTTGGCGTCCCTGAACCGGTTTTCTCTACACCTGTTTAGCTTCCGAGATCAGACGAGATCAGGCGTGCTCAAGGGGGTGTGGCCGTAAGCGAGAGCAAGGCTCGCTGGCACCCTTCTTATTGAGAGGACAGCTCCGTCACCTATTTTACGACGCTGCTTTTTTTCCCTTGCGTTTTTCTCTTCTTCCCACGTTCTCTCTCTTCACTGCCTTCGTCCCCGCTCTATTTCACTTCAGCCTTTCACTCTTGCTTCCTTCCAATGAGGACGGAGCTGCGGGAGAAAGGGCGCTATAGAGGATCGCAGTGGAGAGCTGCTGCTGTGCTTTGACATCTGAGCTCTGTGGAAAACGATCTCAATACAATTCTGAAAAACGCGACTCTCCGAACGCCAGCCGAACAAGTCTCCACAGCCGAAGCGCTGTGTCTCTTTTCAGCTGGCGATAAACCTTTCCTCGATCCTTTGCGGACTTGTAAAACTGTTCCTGATCAGAATAAAAAACGCTCACGCTAATACACAAGCACCCGTGTCTCGCCAAAGCTGACAAATAAACAGACGGACAAGCCGCACTGCACGTGTGAACAGGGGAATGAGCGAGCGAGCGGGGATAGGGCGCCTCCTGCGCTTAAAAGCTTACAGCACCTGGTATTCCCAGGCGGTCTCCCATCCAAGTACTAACCAGGCCCATCCCTGTTTAGCTTCCGAGATCAGACGAGATCAGGCGTGCTCAAGGGGTGTGGCCGTAAGCGAGAGCAAGGCTCGCTGGCATCCTTCTTATTGAGAGGACAGCTCCGTCACCTCTTTTACGACGCTGCTTTTTTTCCCTTGCGTTTTTCTCTTCTTCCCACGTTCTCTCTCTTCACTGCCTTCGTCCCCGCTCTATTTCACTTCAGCCTTTCACTCTTGCTTCCTTCCAATGAGGACGGAGCTGCGGGAGAAAGGGCGCTATAGAGGATCGCTGTGGAGAGCTGCTGCTGTGCTTTGACATCTGAGCTCTGTGGAAAACGATCTCAATACAATTCTGAAAAACGCGACTCTCCGAACGCCAGCCGAACAAGTCTCCACAGCCGAAGCGCTGTGTCTCTTTTCAGCTGGCGATAAACCTTTCCTCGATCCTTTGCGGACTTGTAAAACTGTTCCTGATCAGAATAAAAAACGCTCACGCTAATACACAAGCACCCGTGTCTCGCCAAAGCTGACAAATAAACAGACGGACAAGCCGCACTGCACGTGTGAACAGGGGAATGAGCGAGCGAGCGGGGATAGGGCGCCTCCTGCGCTTAAAAGCTTACAGCACCTGGTATTCCCAGGCGGTCTCCCATCCAAGTACTAACCAGGCCCATCCCTCTTTAGCTTCCGAGATCAGACGAGATCAGGCGTGCTCAAGGGGGTGTGGCCGTAAGCGAGAGCAAGGCTCGCTGGCACCCTTCTTATTGAGAGGACAGCTCCGTCACCTCTTTTACGACGCTGCTTTTTTTCCCTTGCGTTTTTCTCTTCTTCCCACGTTCTCTCTCTTCACTGCCTTCGTCCCCGCTCTATTTCACTTCAGCCTTTCACTCTTGCTTCCTTCCAATGAGGACGGAGCTGCGGGAGAAAGGGCGCTATAGAGGATCGCTGTGGAGAGCTGCTGCTGTGCTTTGACATCTGAGCTCTGTGGAAAACGATCTCAATACAATTCTGAAAAACGCGACTCTCCGAACGCCAGCCGAACAAGTCTCCACAGCCGAAGCGCTGTGTCTCTTTTCAGCTGGCGATAAACCTTTCCTCGATCCTTTGCGGACTTGTAAAACTGTTCCTGATCAGAATAAAAAACGCTCACGCTAATACACAAGCACCCGTGTCTCGCCAAAGCTGACAAATAAACAGACAGACAAGCCGCACTGCACGTGTGAACAGGGGAATGAGCGAGCGAGCGGGGATAGGGCGCCTCCTGCGCTTAAAAGCTTACAGCACCTGGTATTCCCAGGCGGTCTCCCATCCAAGTACTAACCAGGCCCATCCCTGTTTAGCTTCCGAGATCAGACGAGATCAGGCGTGCTCAAGAGGGTGTGGCCGTAAGCGAGAGCAAGGCTCGCTGGCACCCTTCTTATTGAGAGGACAGCTCCGTCACCTCTTTTACGACGCTGCTTTTTTTCCCTTGCGTTTTTCTCTTCTTCCCACGTTCTCTCTCTTCACTGCCTTCGTCCCCGCTCTATTTCACTTCTGCCTTTCACTTTTGCTTCCTTCCAATGAGGACGGAGCTGCGGGAGAAAGGGCGCTATAGAGGATCGCTGTGGAGAGCTGCTGCTGTGCTTTGACATCTGAGCTCTGTGGAAAACGATCTCAATACAATTCTGAAAAACGCGACTCTCCGAACGCCAGCCGAACAAGTCTCCACAGCCGAAGCGCTGTGTCTCTTTTCAGCTGGCGATAAACCTTTCCTCGATCCTTTGCGGACTTGTAAAACTGTTCCTGATCAGAATAAAAAACGCTCACGCTAATACACAAGCACCCGTGTCTCGCCAAAGCTGACAAATAAACAGACGGACAAGCCGCACTGCACGTGTGAACAGGGGAATGAGCGAGCGAGCGGGGATAGGGCGCCTCCTGCGCTTAAAAGCTTACAGCACCTGGTATTCCCAGGCGGTCTCCCATCCAAGTACTAACCAGGCCCATCCCTGTTTAGCTTCCGAGATCAGACGAGATCAGGCGTGCTCAAGGGGTGTGGCCGTAAGCGAGAGCAAGGCTCGCTGGCATCCTTCTTATTGAGAGGACAGCTCCGTCACCTCTTTTACGACGCTGCTTTTTTTCCCTTGCGTTTTTCTCTTCTTCCCACGTTCTCTCTCTTCACTGCCTTCGTCCCCGCTCTATTTCACTTCAGCCTTTCACTCTTGCTTCCTTCCAATGAGGACGGAGCTGCGGGAGAAAGGGCGCTATAGAGGATCGCTGTGGAGAGCTGCTGCTGTGCTTTGACATCTGAGCTCTGTGGAAAACGATCTCAATACAATTCTGAAAAACGCGACTCTCCGAACGCCAGCCGAACAAGTCTCCACAGCCGAAGCGCTGTGTCTCTTTTCAGCTGGCGATAAACCTTTCCTCGATCCTTTGCGGACTTGTAAAACTGTTCCTGATCAGAATAAAAAACGCTCACGCTAATACACAAGCACCCGTGTCTCGCCAAAGCTGACAAATAAACAGACGGACAAGCCGCACTGCACGTGTGAACAGGGGAATGAGCGAGCGAGCGGGGATAGGGCGCCTCCTGCGCTTAAAAGCTTACAGCACCTGGTATTCCCAGGCGGTCTCCCATCCAAGTACTAACCAGGCCCATCCCTCTTTAGCTTCCGAGATCAGACGAGATCAGGCGTGCTCAAGGGGGTGTGGCCGTAAGCGAGAGCAAGGCTCGCTGGCACCCTTCTTATTGAGAGGACAGCTCCGTCACCTCTTTTACGACGCTGCTTTTTTTCCCTTGCGTTTTTCTCTTCTTCCCACGTTCTCTCTCTTCACTGCCTTCGTCCCCGCTCTATTTCACTTCAGCCTTTCACTCTTGCTTCCTTCCAATGAGGACGGAGCTGCGGGAGAAAGGGCGCTATAGAGGATCGCTGTGGAGAGCTGCTGCTGTGCTTTGACATCTGAGCTCTGTGGAAAACGATCTCAATACAATTCTGAAAAACGCGACTCTCCGAACGCCAGCCGAACAAGTCTCCACAGCCGAAGCGCTGTGTCTCTTTTCAGCTGG
>NC_090709.1:24073246-24093246 GCF_040954835.1 Lepisosteus oculatus | reverse complement strand
TAAGCGAGAGCAAGGCTCGCTGGCACCCTTCTTATTGAGAGGACAGCTCCGTCACCTCTTTTACGACGCTGCTTTTTTTCCCTTGCGTTTTTCTCTTCTTCCCACGTTCTCTCTCTTCACTGCCTTCGTCCCCGCTCTATTTCACTTCAGCCTTTCACTCTTGCTTCCTTCCAATGAGGACGGAGCTGCGGGAGAAAGGGCGTTATAGAGGATCGCTGTGGAGAGCTGCTGCTGTGCTTTGACATCTGAGCTCTGTGGAAAACGATCTCAATACAATTCTGAAAAACGCGACTCTCCGAACGCCAGCCGAACAAGTCTCCACAGCCGAAGCGCTGTGTCTCTTTTCAGCTGGCGATAAACCTTTCCTCGATCCTTTGCGGACTTGTAAAACTGTTCCTGATCAGAATAAAAAACGCTCACGCTAATACACAAGCACCCGTGTCTCGCCAAAGCTGACAAATAAACAGACGGACAAGCCGCACTGCACGTGTGAACAGGGGAATGAGCGAGCGAGCGGGGATAGGGCGCCTCCTGCGCTTAAAAGCTTACAGCACCTGGTATTCCCAGGCGGTCTCCCATCCAAGTACTAACCAGGCCCATCCCTGTTTAGCTTCCGAGATCAGACGAGATCAGGCGTGCTCAAGGGGGTGTGGCCGTAAGCGAGAGCAAGGCTCGCTGGCACCCTTCTTATTGAGAGGACAGCTCCGTCACCTCTTTTACGACGCTGCTTTTTTCCCTTGCGTTTTTCTCTTCTTCCCACGTTCTCTCTCTTCACGGCCTTCGTCCCCGCTTTATTTCACTTCAGCCTTTCACTCTTGCTTCCTTCCAATGAGGACGGAGCTGCGGGAGAAAGGGCGCTATAGAGGATCGCTGTGGAGAGCTGCTGCTGTGCTTTGACATCTGAGCTCTGTGGAAAACGATCTCAATACAATTCTGAAAAACGCGACTCTCCGAACGCCAGCCGAACAAGTCTCCACAGCCGAAGCGCTGTGTCTCTTTTCAGCTGGCGATAAACCTTTCCTCGATCCTTTGCGGACTTGTAAAACTGTTCCTGATCAGAATAAAAAACGCTCACGCTAATACACAAGCACCCGTGTCTCGCCAAAGCTGACAAATAAACAGACGGACAAGCCGCACTGCACGTGTGAACAGGGGAATGAGCGAGCGAGCGGGGATAGGGCGCCTCCTGCGCTTAAAAGCTTACAGCACCTGGTATTCCCAGGCGGTCTCCCATCCAAGTACTAACCAGGCCCATCCCTGTTTAGCTTCCGAGATCAGACGAGATCAGGCGTGCTCAAGGGGGTGTGGCCGTAAGCGAGAGCAAGGCTCGCTGGCACCCTTCTTATTGAGAGGACAGCTCCGTCACCTCTTTTACGACGCTGCTTTTTTTCCCTTGCGTTTTTCTCTTCTTCCCACGTTCTCTCTCTTCACTGCCTTCGTCCCCGCTCTATTTCACTTCAGCCTTTCACTCTTGCTTCCTTCCAATGAGGACGGAGCTGCGGGAGAAAGGGCGTTATAGAGGATCGCTGTGGAGAGCTGCTGCTGTGCTTTGACATCTGAGCTCTGTGGAAAACGATCTCAATACAATTCTGAAAAACGCGACTCTCCGAACGCCAACCGAACAAGTCTCCACAGCCGAAGCGCTGTGTCTCTTTTCAGCTGGCGATAAACCTTTCCTCGATCCTTTGCGGACTTGTAAAACTGTTCCTGATCAGAATAAAAAACGCTCACGCTAATACACAAGCACCCGTGTCTCGCCAAAGCTGACAAATAAACAGACGGACAAGCCGCACTGCACGTGTGAACAGGGGAATGAGCGAGCGAGCGGGGATAGGGCGCCTCCTGCGCTTAAAAGCTTACAGCACCTGGTATTCCCAGGCGGTCTCCCATCCAAGTACTAACCAGGCCCATCCCTGTTTAGCTTCCGAGATCAGACGAGATCAGGCGTGCTCAAGGGGGTGTGGCCGTAAGCGAGAGCAAGGCTCGCTGGCACCCTTCTTATTGAGAGGACAGCTCCGTCACCTCTTTTACGACGCTGCTTTTTTTCCCATGCGTTTTTCTCTTCTTCCCACGTTCTCTCTCTTCACTGCCTTCGTCCCCGCTCTATTTCACTTCAGCCTTTCACTCTTGCTTCCTTCCAATGAGGACGGAGCTGCGGGAGAAAGGGCGTTATAGAGGATCGCTGTGGAGAGCTGCTGCTGTGCTTTGACATCTGAGCTCTGTGGAAAACGATCTCAATACAATTCTGAAAAACGCGACTCTCCGAACGCCAGCCGAACAAGTCTCCACAGACGAAGCGCTGTGTCTCTTTTCAGCTGGCGATAAACCTTTCCTCGATCCTTTGCGGACTTGTAAAACTGTTCCTGATCAGAATAAAAAACGCTCACGCTAATACACAAGCACCCGTGTCTCGCCAAAGCTGACAAATAAACAGACGGACAAGCCGCACTGCACGTGTGAACAGGGGAATGAGCGAGCGAGCGGGGATAGGGCGCCTCCTGCGCTTAAAAGCTTACAGCACCTGGTATTCCCAGGCGGTCTCCCATCCAAGTACTAACCAGGCCCATCCCTGTTTAGCTTCCGAGATCAGACGAGATCAGGCGTGCTCAAGGGGGTGTGGCCGTAAGCGAGAGCAAGGCTCGCTGGCACCCTTCTTATTGAGAGGACAGCTCCGTCACCTCTTTTACGACGCTGCTTTTTTTCCCTTGCGTTTTTCTCTTCTTCCCACGTTCTCTCTCTTCACTGCCTTCGTCCCCGCTCTATTTCACTTCAGCCTTTCACTCTTGCTTCCTTCCAATGAGGACGGAGCTGCGGGAGAAAGGGCGTTATAGAGGATCGCTGTGGAGAGCTGCTGCTGTGCTTTGACATCTGAGCTCTGTGGAAAACGATCTCAATACAATTCTGAAAAACGCGACTCTCCGAACGCCAGCCGAACAAGTCTCCACAGCCGAAGCGCTGTGTCTCTTTTCAGCTGGCGATAAACCTTTCCTCGATCCTTTCCGGACTTGTAAAACTGTTCCTGATCAGAATAAAAAACGCTCACGCTAATACACAAGCACCCGTGTCTCGCCAAAGCTGACAAATAAACAGACGGACAAGCCGCACTGCACGTGTGAACAGGGGAATGAGCGAGCGAGCGGGGATAGGGCGCCTCCTGCGCTTAAAAGCTTACAGCACCTGGTATTCCCAGGCGGTCTCCCATCCAAGTACTAACCAGGCCCATCCCTGTTTAGCTTCCAAGATCAGACGAGATCAGGCGTGCTCAAGGGGGTGTGGCCGTAAGCGAGAGCAAAGTTCGCTGGCACCCTTCTTATTGAGAGGACAGCTCCGTCACCTCTTTTACGACGCTGCTTTTTTTCCTTTGCGTTTTTCTCTTCTTCCCACGTTCTCTCTCTTCACTGCCTTCGTCCCCGCTCTATTTCACTTCAGCCTTTCACTCTTGCTTCCTTCCAATGAGGACGGAGCTGCGGGAGAAAGGGCGCTATAGAGGATCGCTGTGGAGAGCTGCTGCTGTGCTTTGACATCTGAGCTCTGTGGAAAACGATCTCAATACAATTCTGAAAAACGCGACTCTCCGAACGCCAGCCGAACAAGTCTCCACAGCCGAAGCGCTGTGTCTCTTTTCAGCTGGCGATAAACCTTTCCTCGATTCTTTGCGGACTTGTTAAACTGTTCCTGATCAGAATAAAAAACGCTCACGCTAATACACAAGCACCCGTGTCTCGCCAAAGCTGACAAATAAACAGACGGACAAGCCGCACTGCACGTGTGAACAGGGGAATGAGCGAGCGAGCGGGGATAGGGCGCCTCCTGCGCTTAAAAGCTTACACCACCAGGTATTCCCAGGCGGTCTCCCATCCAAGTACTAACCAGGCCCATCCCTGTTTAGCTTCCGAGATCAGACGAGATCAGGCGTGCTCAAGGGGGTGTGGCCGTAAGCGAGAGCAAGGCTCGCTGGCACCCTTCTTATTGAGAGGACAGCTCCGTCACCTCTTTTACGACGCTGCTTTTTTTCCCTTGCGTTTTTCTCTTCTTCCCACGTTCTCTCTCTTCACTGCCTTCGTCCCCGCTCTATTTCACTTCAGCCTTTCACTCTTGCTTCCTTCCAATGAGGACGGAGCTGCGGGAGAAAGGGCGTTATAGAGGATCGCTGTGGAGAGCTGCTGCTGTGCTTTGACATCTGAGCTCTGTGGAAAACGATCTCAATACAATTCTGAAAAACGCGACTCTCCGAACGCCAGCCGAACAAGTCTCCACAGCCGAAGCGCTGTGTCTCTTTTCAGCTGGCGATAAACCTTTCCTCGATCCTTTGCGGACTTGTAAAACTGTTCCTGATCAGAATAAAAAACGCTCACGCTAATACACAAGCACCCGTGTCTCGCCAAAGCTGACAAATAAACAGACGGACAAGCCGCACTGCACGTGTGAACAGGGGAATGAGCGAGCGAGCGGGGATAGGGCGCCTCCTGCGCTTAAAAGCTTACAGCACCTGGTATTCCCAGGCGGTCTCCCATCCAAGTACTAACCAGGCCCATCCCTGTTTAGCTTCCGAGATCAGACGAGATCAGGCGTGCTCAAGGGGGTGTGGCCATAAGCGAGAGCAAGGCTCGCTGGCACCCTTCTTATTGAGAGGACAGCTCCGTCACCTCTTTTACGACGCTGCTTTTTTTCCCTTGCGTTTTTCTCTTCTTCCCACGTTCTCTCTCTTCACTGCCTTCGTCCCCGCTCTATTTCACTTCAGCCTTTCACTCTTGCTTCCTTCCAATGAGGACGGAGCTGCGGGAGAAAGGGCGTTATAGAGGATCGCTGTGGAGAGCTGCTGCTGTGCTTTGACATCTGAGCTCTGTGGAAAACGATCTCAATACAATTCTGAAAAACGCGACTCTCCGAACGCCAGCCGAACAAGTCTCCACAGCCGAAGCGCTGTGTCTCTTTCAGCTGGCGATAAACCTTTCCTCGATCCTTTGCGGACTTGTAAAACTGTTCCTGATCAGAATAAAAAACGCTCACGCTAATACACAAGCACCCGTGTCTCGCCAAAGCTGACAAATAAACAGACGGACAAGCCGCACTGCACGTGTGAACAGGGGAATGAGCGAGCGAGCGGGGATAGGGCGCCTCCTGCGCTTAAAAGCTTACAGCACCTGGTATTCCCAGGCGGTCTCCCATCCAAGTACTAACCAGGCCCATCCCTGTTTAGCTTCCGAGATCAGACGAGATCAGGCGTGCTCAAGGGGGTGTGGCCGTAAGCGAGAGCAAGGCTCGCTGGCACCCTTCTTATTGAGAGGACAGCTCCGTCACCTCTTTTACGACGCTGCTTTTTTCCCTTGCGTTTTTCTCTTCTTCCCACGTTCTCTCTCTTCACGGCCTTCGTCCCCGCTTTATTTCACTTCAGCCTTTCACTCTTGCTTCCTTCCAATGAGGACGGAGCTGCGGGAGAAAGGGCGCTATAGAGGATCGCTGTGGAGAGCTGCTGCTGTGCTTTGACATCTGAGCTCTGTGGAAAACGATCTCAATACAATTCTGAAAAACGCGACTCTCCGAACGCCAGCCGAACAAGTCTCCACAGCCGAAGCGCTGTGTCTCTTTTCAGCTGGCGATAAACCTTTCCTCGATCCTTTGCGGACTTGTAAAACTGTTCCTGATCAGAATAAAAAACGCTCACGCTAATACACAAGCACCCGTGTCTCGCCAAAGCTGACAAATAAACAGACGGACAAGCCGCACTGCACGTGTGAACAGGGGAATGAGCGAGCGAGCGGGGATAGGGCGCCTCCTGCGCTTAAAAGCTTACACCAACTGGTATTCCCAGGCGGTCTCCCATCCAAGTACTAACCAGGCCCATCCCTGTTTAGCTTCCGAGATCAGACGAGATCAGGCGTGCTCAAGGGGGTGTGGCCGTAAGCGAGAGCAAGGCTCGCTGGCACCCTTCTTATTGAGAGGACAGCTCCGTCACCTCTTTTACGACGCTGCTTTTTTTCCCTTGCGTTTTTCTCTTCTTCCCACGTTCTCTCTCTTCACTGCCTTCGTCCCCGCTCTATTTCACTTCAGCCTTTCACTCTTGCTTCCTTCCAATGAGGACGGAGCTGCGGGAGAAAGGGCGTTATAGAGGATCGCTGTGGAGAGCTGCTGCTGTGCTTTGACATCTGAGCTCTGTGGAAAACGATCTCAATACAATTCTGAAAAACGCGACTCTCCGAACGCCAGCCGAACAAGTCTCCACAGCCGAAGCGCTGTGTCTCTTTTCAGCTGGCGATAAACCTTTCCTCGATCCTTTGCGGACTTGTAAAACTGTTCCTGATCAGAATAAAAAACGCTCACGCTAATACACAAGCACCCGTGTCTCGCCAAAGCTGACAAATAAACAGACGGACAAGCCGCACTGCACGTGTGAACAGGGGAATGAGCGAGCGAGCGGGGATAGGGCGCCTCCTGCGCTTAAAAGCTTACAGCACCTGGTATTCCCAGGCGGTCTCCCATCCAAGTACTAACCAGGCCCATCCCTGTTTAGCTTCCGAGATCAGACGAGATCAGGCGTGCTCAAGGGGGTGTGGCCGTAAGCGAGAGCAAGGCTCGCTGGCACCCTTCTTATTGAGAGGACAGCTCCGTCACCTCTTTTACGACGCTGCTTTTTTCCCTTGCGTTTTTCTCTTCTTCCCACGTTCTCTCTCTTCACGGCCTTCGTCCCCGCTTTATTTCACTTCAGCCTTTCACTCTTGCTTCCTTCCAATGAGGACGGAGCTGCGGGAGAAAGGGCGCTATAGAGGATCGCTGTGGAGAGCTGCTGCTGTGCTTTGACATCTGAGCTCTGTGGAAAACGATCTCAATACAATTCTGAAAAACGCGACTCTCCGAACGCCAGCCGAACAAGTCTCCACAGCCGAAGCGCTGTGTCTCTTTTCAGCTGGCGATAAACCTTTCCTCGATCCTTTGCGGACTTGTAAAACTGTTCCTGATCAGAATAAAAAACGCTCACGCTAATACACAAGCACCCGTGTCTCGCCAAAGCTGACAAATAAACAGACGGACAAGCCGCACTGCACGTGTGAACAGGGGAATGAGCGAGCGAGCGGGGATAGGGCGCCTCCTGCGCTTAAAAGCTTACAGCACCTGGTATTCCCAGGCGGTCTCCCATCCAAGTACTAACCAGGCCCATCCCTGTTTAGCTTCCGAGATCAGACGAGATCAGGCGTGCTCAAGGGGGTGTGGCCATAAGCGAGAGCAAGGCTCGCTGGCACCCTTCTTATTGAGAGGACAGCTCCGTCACCTCTTTTACGACGCTGCTTTTTTTCCCTTGCGTTTTTCTCTTCTTCCCACGTTCTCTCTCTTCACTGCCTTCGTCCCCGCTCTATTTCACTTCAGCCTTTCACTCTTGCTTCCTTCCAATGAGGACGGAGCTGCGGGAGAAAGGGCGTTATAGAGGATCGCTGTGGAGAGCTGCTGCTGTGCTTTGACATCTGAGCTCTGTGGAAAACGATCTCAATACAATTCTGAAAAACGCGACTCTCCGAACGCCAACCGAACAAGTCTCCACAGCCGAAGCGCTGTGTCTCTTTTCAGCTGGCGATAAACCTTTCCTCGATCCTTTGCGGACTTGTAAAACTGTTCCTGATCAGAATAAAAAACGCTCACGCTAATACACAAGCACCCGTGTCTCGCCAAAGCTGACAAATAAACAGACGGACAAGCCGCACTGCACGTGTGAACAGGGGAATGAGCGAGCGAGCGGGGATAGGGCGCCTCCTGCGCTTAAAAGCTTACAGCACCTGGTATTCCCAGGCGGTCTCCCATCCAAGTACTAACCAGGCCCATCCCTGTTTAGCTTCCGAGATCAGACGAGATCAGGCGTGCTCAAGGGGGTGTGGCCGTAAGCGAGAGCAAGGCTCGCTGGCACCCTTCTTATTGAGAGGACAGCTCCGTCACCTCTTTTACGACGCTGCTTTTTTTCCCATGCGTTTTTCTCTTCTTCCCACGTTCTCTCTCTTCACTGCCTTCGTCCCCGCTCTATTTCACTTCAGCCTTTCACTCTTGCTTCCTTCCAATGAGGACGGAGCTGCGGGAGAAAGGGCGTTATAGAGGATCGCTGTGGAGAGCTGCTGCTGTGCTTTGACATCTGAGCTCTGTGGAAAACGATCTCAATACAATTCTGAAAAACGCGACTCTCCGAACGCCAGCCGAACAAGTCTCCACAGACGAAGCGCTGTGTCTCTTTTCAGCTGGCGATAAACCTTTCCTCGATCCTTTGCGGACTTGTAAAACTGTTCCTGATCAGAATAAAAAACGCTCACGCTAATACACAAGCACCCGTGTCTCGCCAAAGCTGACAAATAAACAGACGGACAAGCCGCACTGCACGTGTGAACAGGGGAATGAGCGAGCGAGCGGGGATAGGGCGCCTCCTGCGCTTAAAAGCTTACAGCACCTGGTATTCCCAGGCGGTCTCCCATCCAAGTACTAACCAGGCCCATCCCTGTTTAGCTTCCGAGATCAGACGAGATCAGGCGTGCTCAAGGGGGTGTGGCCGTAAGCGAGAGCAAGGCTCGCTGGCACCCTTCTTATTGAGAGGACAGCTCCGTCACCTCTTTTACGACGCTGCTTTTTTTCCCTTGCGTTTTTCTCTTCTTCCCACGTTCTCTCTCTTCACTGCCTTCGTCCCCGCTCTATTTCACTTCAGCCTTTCACTCTTGCTTCCTTCCAATGAGGACGGAGCTGCGGGAGAAAGGGCGTTATAGAGGATCGCTGTGGAGAGCTGCTGCTGTGCTTTGACATCTGAGCTCTGTGGAAAACGATCTCAATACAATTCTGAAAAACGCGACTCTCCGAACGCCAGCCGAACAAGTCTCCACAGCCGAAGCGCTGTGTCTCTTTTCAGCTGGCGATAAACCTTTCCTCGATCCTTTCCGGACTTGTAAAACTGTTCCTGATCAGAATAAAAAACGCTCACGCTAATACACAAGCACCCGTGTCTCGCCAAAGCTGACAAATAAACAGACGGACAAGCCGCACTGCACGTGTGAACAGGGGAATGAGCGAGCGAGCGGGGATAGGGCGCCTCCTGCGCTTAAAAGCTTACAGCACCTGGTATTCCCAGGCGGTCTCCCATCCAAGTACTAACCAGGCCCATCCCTGTTTAGCTTCCAAGATCAGACGAGATCAGGCGTGCTCAAGGGGGTGTGGCCGTAAGCGAGAGCAAAGTTCGCTGGCACCCTTCTTATTGAGAGGACAGCTCCGTCACCTCTTTTACGACGCTGCTTTTTTTCCTTTGCGTTTTTCTCTTCTTCCCACGTTCTCTCTCTTCACTGCCTTCGTCCCCGCTCTATTTCACTTCAGCCTTTCACTCTTGCTTCCTTCCAATGAGGACGGAGCTGCGGGAGAAAGGGCGCTATAGAGGATCGCTGTGGAGAGCTGCTGCTGTGCTTTGACATCTGAGCTCTGTGGAAAACGATCTCAATACAATTCTGAAAAACGCGACTCTCCGAACGCCAGCCGAACAAGTCTCCACAGCCGAAGCGCTGTGTCTCTTTTCAGCTGGCGATAAACCTTTCCTCGATTCTTTGCGGACTTGTTAAACTGTTCCTGATCAGAATAAAAAACGCTCACGCTAATACACAAGCACCCGTGTCTCGCCAAAGCTGACAAATAAACAGACGGACAAGCCGCACTGCACGTGTGAACAGGGGAATGAGCGAGCGAGCGGGGATAGGGCGCCTCCTGCGCTTAAAAGCTTACACCACCAGGTATTCCCAGGCGGTCTCCCATCCAAGTACTAACCAGGCCCATCCCTGTTTAGCTTCCGAGATCAGACGAGATCAGGCGTGCTCAAGGGGGTGTGGCCGTAAGCGAGAGCAAGGCTCGCTGGCACCCTTCTTATTGAGAGGACAGCTCCGTCACCTCTTTTACGACGCTGCTTTTTTTCCCTTGCGTTTTTCTCTTCTTCCCACGTTCTCTCTCTTCACTGCCTTCGTCCCCGCTCTATTTCACTTCAGCCTTTCACTCTTGCTTCCTTCCAATGAGGACGGAGCTGCGGGAGAAAGGGCGTTATAGAGGATCGCTGTGGAGAGCTGCTGCTGTGCTTTGACATCTGAGCTCTGTGGAAAACGATCTCAATACAATTCTGAAAAACGCGACTCTCCGAACGCCAGCCGAACAAGTCTCCACAGCCGAAGCGCTGTGTCTCTTTTCAGCTGGCGATAAACCTTTCCTCGATCCTTTGCGGACTTGTAAAACTGTTCCTGATCAGAATAAAAAACGCTCACGCTAATACACAAGCACCCGTGTCTCGCCAAAGCTGACAAATAAACAGACGGACAAGCCGCACTGCACGTGTGAACAGGGGAATGAGCGAGCGAGCGGGGATAGGGCGCCTCCTGCGCTTAAAAGCTTACAGCACCTGGTATTCCCAGGCGGTCTCCCATCCAAGTACTAACCAGGCCCATCCCTGTTTAGCTTCCGAGATCAGACGAGATCAGGCGTGCTCAAGGGGGTGTGGCCATAAGCGAGAGCAAGGCTCGCTGGCACCCTTCTTATTGAGAGGACAGCTCCGTCACCTCTTTTACGACGCTGCTTTTTTTCCCTTGCGTTTTTCTCTTCTTCCCACGTTCTCTCTCTTCACTGCCTTCGTCCCCGCTCTATTTCACTTCAGCCTTTCACTCTTGCTTCCTTCCAATGAGGACGGAGCTGCGGGAGAAAGGGCGTTATAGAGGATCGCTGTGGAGAGCTGCTGCTGTGCTTTGACATCTGAGCTCTGTGGAAAACGATCTCAATACAATTCTGAAAAACGCGACTCTCCGAACGCCAGCCGAACAAGTCTCCACAGCCGAAGCGCTGTGTCTCTTTCAGCTGGCGATAAACCTTTCCTCGATCCTTTGCGGACTTGTAAAACTGTTCCTGATCAGAATAAAAAACGCTCACGCTAATACACAAGCACCCGTGTCTCGCCAAAGCTGACAAATAAACAGACGGACAAGCCGCACTGCACGTGTGAACAGGGGAATGAGCGAGCGAGCGGGGATAGGGCGCCTCCTGCGCTTAAAAGCTTACAGCACCTGGTATTCCCAGGCGGTCTCCCATCCAAGTACTAACCAGGCCCATCCCTGTTTAGCTTCCGAGATCAGACGAGATCAGGCGTGCTCAAGGGGGTGTGGCCGTAAGCGAGAGCAAGGCTCGCTGGCACCCTTCTTATTGAGAGGACAGCTCCGTCACCTCTTTTACGACGCTGCTTTTTTCCCTTGCGTTTTTCTCTTCTTCCCACGTTCTCTCTCTTCACGGCCTTCGTCCCCGCTTTATTTCACTTCAGCCTTTCACTCTTGCTTCCTTCCAATGAGGACGGAGCTGCGGGAGAAAGGGCGCTATAGAGGATCGCTGTGGAGAGCTGCTGCTGTGCTTTGACATCTGAGCTCTGTGGAAAACGATCTCAATACAATTCTGAAAAACGCGACTCTCCGAACGCCAGCCGAACAAGTCTCCACAGCCGAAGCGCTGTGTCTCTTTTCAGCTGGCGATAAACCTTTCCTCGATCCTTTGCGGACTTGTAAAACTGTTCCTGATCAGAATAAAAAACGCTCACGCTAATACACAAGCACCCGTGTCTCGCCAAAGCTGACAAATAAACAGACGGACAAGCCGCACTGCACGTGTGAACAGGGGAATGAGCGAGCGAGCGGGGATAGGGCGCCTCCTGCGCTTAAAAGCTTACAGCACCTGGTATTCCCAGGCGGTCTCCCATCCAAGTACTAACCAGGCCCATCCCTGTTTAGCTTCCGAGATCAGACGAGATCAGGCGTGCTCAAGGGGGTGTGGCCGTAAGCGAGAGCAAGGCTCGCTGGCACCCTTCTTATTGAGAGGACAGCTCCGTCACCTCTTTTACGACGCTGCTTTTTTCCCTTGCGTTTTTCTCTTCTTCCCACGTTCTCTCTCTTCACGGCCTTCGTCCCCGCTTTATTTCACTTCAGCCTTTCACTCTTGCTTCCTTCCAATGAGGACGGAGCTGCGGGAGAAAGGGCGCTATAGAGGATCGCTGTGGAGAGCTGCTGCTGTGCTTTGACATCTGAGCTCTGTGGAAAACGATCTCAATACAATTCTGAAAAACGCGACTCTCCGAACGCCAGCCGAACAAGTCTCCACAGCCGAAGCGCTGTGTCTCTTTTCAGCTGGCGATAAACCTTTCCTCGATCCTTTGCGGACTTGTAAAACTGTTCCTGATCAGAATAAAAAACGCTCACGCTAATACACAAGCACCCGTGTCTCGCCAAAGCTGACAAATAAACAGACGGACAAGCCGCACTGCACGTGTGAACAGGGGAATGAGCGAGCGAGCGGGGATAGGGCGCCTCCTGCGCTTAAAAGCTTACAGCACCTGGTATTCCCAGGCGGTCTCCCATCCAAGTACTAACCAGGCCCATCCCTGTTTAGCTTCCGAGATCAGACGAGATCAGGCGTGCTCAAGGGGGTGTGGCCATAAGCGAGAGCAAGGCTCGCTGGCACCCTTCTTATTGAGAGGACAGCTCCGTCACCTCTTTTACGACGCTGCTTTTTTTCCCTTGCGTTTTTCTCTTCTTCCCACGTTCTCTCTCTTCACTGCCTTCGTCCCCGCTCTATTTCACTTCAGCCTTTCACTCTTGCTTCCTTCCAATGAGGACGGAGCTGCGGGAGAAAGGGCGTTATAGAGGATCGCTGTGGAGAGCTGCTGCTGTGCTTTGACATCTGAGCTCTGTGGAAAACGATCTCAATACAATTCTGAAAAACGCGACTCTCCGAACGCCAACCGAACAAGTCTCCACAGCCGAAGCGCTGTGTCTCTTTTCAGCTGGCGATAAACCTTTCCTCGATCCTTTGCGGACTTGTAAAACTGTTCCTGATCAGAATAAAAAACGCTCACGCTAATACACAAGCACCCGTGTCTCGCCAAAGCTGACAAATAAACAGACGGACAAGCCGCACTGCACGTGTGAACAGGGGAATGAGCGAGCGAGCGGGGATAGGGCGCCTCCTGCGCTTAAAAGCTTACAGCACCTGGTATTCCCAGGCGGTCTCCCATCCAAGTACTAACCAGGCCCATCCCTGTTTAGCTTCCGAGATCAGACGAGATCAGGCGTGCTCAAGGGGGTGTGGCCGTAAGCGAGAGCAAGGCTCGCTGGCACCCTTCTTATTGAGAGGACAGCTCCGTCACCTCTTTTACGACGCTGCTTTTTTTCCCATGCGTTTTTCTCTTCTTCCCACGTTCTCTCTCTTCACTGCCTTCGTCCCCGCTCTATTTCACTTCAGCCTTTCACTCTTGCTTCCTTCCAATGAGGACGGAGCTGCGGGAGAAAGGGCGTTATAGAGGATCGCTGTGGAGAGCTGCTGCTGTGCTTTGACATCTGAGCTCTGTGGAAAACGATCTCAATACAATTCTGAAAAACGCGACTCTCCGAACGCCAGCCGAACAAGTCTCCACAGACGAAGCGCTGTGTCTCTTTTCAGCTGGCGATAAACCTTTCCTCGATCCTTTGCGGACTTGTAAAACTGTTCCTGATCAGAATAAAAAACGCTCACGCTAATACACAAGCACCCGTGTCTCGCCAAAGCTGACAAATAAACAGACGGACAAGCCGCACTGCACGTGTGAACAGGGGAATGAGCGAGCGAGCGGGGATAGGGCGCCTCCTGCGCTTAAAAGCTTACAGCACCTGGTATTCCCAGGCGGTCTCCCATCCAAGTACTAACCAGGCCCATCCCTGTTTAGCTTCCGAGATCAGACGAGATCAGGCGTGCTCAAGGGGGTGTGGCCGTAAGCGAGAGCAAGGCTCGCTGGCACCCTTCTTATTGAGAGGACAGCTCCGTCACCTCTTTTACGACGCTGCTTTTTTTCCCTTGCGTTTTTCTCTTCTTCCCACGTTCTCTCTCTTCACTGCCTTCGTCCCCGCTCTATTTCACTTCAGCCTTTCACTCTTGCTTCCTTCCAATGAGGACGGAGCTGCGGGAGAAAGGGCGTTATAGAGGATCGCTGTGGAGAGCTGCTGCTGTGCTTTGACATCTGAGCTCTGTGGAAAACGATCTCAATACAATTCTGAAAAACGCGACTCTCCGAACGCCAGCCGAACAAGTCTCCACAGCCGAAGCGCTGTGTCTCTTTTCAGCTGGCGATAAACCTTTCCTCGATCCTTTCCGGACTTGTAAAACTGTTCCTGATCAGAATAAAAAACGCTCACGCTAATACACAAGCACCCGTGTCTCGCCAAAGCTGACAAATAAACAGACGGACAAGCCGCACTGCACGTGTGAACAGGGGAATGAGCGAGCGAGCGGGGATAGGGCGCCTCCTGCGCTTAAAAGCTTACAGCACCTGGTATTCCCAGGCGGTCTCCCATCCAAGTACTAACCAGGCCCATCCCTGTTTAGCTTCCAAGATCAGACGAGATCAGGCGTGCTCAAGGGGGTGTGGCCGTAAGCGAGAGCAAAGTTCGCTGGCACCCTTCTTATTGAGAGGACAGCTCCGTCACCTCTTTTACGACGCTGCTTTTTTTCCTTTGCGTTTTTCTCTTCTTCCCACGTTCTCTCTCTTCACTGCCTTCGTCCCCGCTCTATTTCACTTCAGCCTTTCACTCTTGCTTCCTTCCAATGAGGACGGAGCTGCGGGAGAAAGGGCGCTATAGAGGATCGCTGTGGAGAGCTGCTGCTGTGCTTTGACATCTGAGCTCTGTGGAAAACGATCTCAATACAATTCTGAAAAACGCGACTCTCCGAACGCCAGCCGAACAAGTCTCCACAGCCGAAGCGCTGTGTCTCTTTTCAGCTGGCGATAAACCTTTCCTCGATTCTTTGCGGACTTGTTAAACTGTTCCTGATCAGAATAAAAAACGCTCACGCTAATACACAAGCACCCGTGTCTCGCCAAAGCTGACAAATAAACAGACGGACAAGCCGCACTGCACGTGTGAACAGGGGAATGAGCGAGCGAGCGGGGATAGGGCGCCTCCTGCGCTTAAAAGCTTACACCACCAGGTATTCCCAGGCGGTCTCCCATCCAAGTACTAACCAGGCCCATCCCTGTTTAGCTTCCGAGATCAGACGAGATCAGGCGTGCTCAAGGGGGTGTGGCCGTAAGCGAGAGCAAGGCTCGCTGGCACCCTTCTTATTGAGAGGACAGCTCCGTCACCTCTTTTACGACGCTGCTTTTTTTCCCTTGCGTTTTTCTCTTCTTCCCACGTTCTCTCTCTTCACTGCCTTCGTCCCCGCTCTATTTCACTTCAGCCTTTCACTCTTGCTTCCTTCCAATGAGGACGGAGCTGCGGGAGAAAGGGCGTTATAGAGGATCGCTGTGGAGAGCTGCTGCTGTGCTTTGACATCTGAGCTCTGTGGAAAACGATCTCAATACAATTCTGAAAAACGCGACTCTCCGAACGCCAGCCGAACAAGTCTCCACAGCCGAAGCGCTGTGTCTCTTTTCAGCTGGCGATAAACCTTTCCTCGATCCTTTGCGGACTTGTAAAACTGTTCCTGATCAGAATAAAAAACGCTCACGCTAATACACAAGCACCCGTGTCTCGCCAAAGCTGACAAATAAACAGACGGACAAGCCGCACTGCACGTGTGAACAGGGGAATGAGCGAGCGAGCGGGGATAGGGCGCCTCCTGCGCTTAAAAGCTTACAGCACCTGGTATTCCCAGGCGGTCTCCCATCCAAGTACTAACCAGGCCCATCCCTGTTTAGCTTCCGAGATCAGACGAGATCAGGCGTGCTCAAGGGGGTGTGGCCATAAGCGAGAGCAAGGCTCGCTGGCACCCTTCTTATTGAGAGGACAGCTCCGTCACCTCTTTTACGACGCTGCTTTTTTTCCCTTGCGTTTTTCTCTTCTTCCCACGTTCTCTCTCTTCACTGCCTTCGTCCCCGCTCTATTTCACTTCAGCCTTTCACTCTTGCTTCCTTCCAATGAGGACGGAGCTGCGGGAGAAAGGGCGTTATAGAGGATCGCTGTGGAGAGCTGCTGCTGTGCTTTGACATCTGAGCTCTGTGGAAAACGATCTCAATACAATTCTGAAAAACGCGACTCTCCGAACGCCAGCCGAACAAGTCTCCACAGCCGAAGCGCTGTGTCTCTTTCAGCTGGCGATAAACCTTTCCTCGATCCTTTGCGGACTTGTAAAACTGTTCCTGATCAGAATAAAAAACGCTCACGCTAATACTCAAGCGTGAGAATAAAAAACGCTCACGCTAATACTCAAGCTTGAGTGCTCAAGCACCCGTGTCTCGCCAAAGCTGACAAATAAACAGACGGACAAGCCGCACTGCACGTGTGAACAGGGGAATGAGCGAGCGAGCGGGGATAGGGCGCCTCCTGCGCTTAAAAGCTTACAGCACCTGGTATTCCCAGGCGGTCTCCCATCCAAGTACTAACCAGGCCCATCCCTGTTTAGCTTCCGAGATCAGACGAGATCAGGCGTGCTCAAGGGGGTGTGGCCGTAAGCGAGAGCAAGGCTCGCTGGCACCCTTCTTATTGAGAGGACAGCTCCGTCACCTCTTTTACGACGCTGCTTTTTTCCCTTGCGTTTTTCTCTTCTTCCCACGTTCTCTCTCTTCACGGCCTTCGTCCCCGCTTTATTTCACTTCAGCCTTTCACTCTTGCTTCCTTCCAATGAGGACGGAGCTGCGGGAGAAAGGGCGCTATAGAGGATCGCTGTGGAGAGCTGCTGCTGTGCTTTGACATCTGAGCTCTGTGGAAAACGATCTCAATACAATTCTGAAAAACGCGACTCTCCGAACGCCAGCCGAACAAGTCTCCACAGCCGAAGCGCTGTGTCTCTTTTCAGCTGGCGATAAACCTTTCCTCGATCCTTTGCGGACTTGTAAAACTGTTCCTGATCAGAATAAAAAACGCTCACGCTAATACACAAGCACCCGTGTCTCGCCAAAGCTGACAAATAAACAGACGGACAAGCCGCACTGCACGTGTGAACAGGGGAATGAGCGAGCGAGCGGGGATAGGGCGCCTCCTGCGCTTAAAAGCTTACAGCACCTGGTATTCCCAGGCGGTCTCCCATCCAAGTACTAACCAGGCCCATCCCTGTTTAGCTTCCGAGATCAGACGAGATCAGGCGTGCTCAAGGGGGTGTGGCCATAAGCGAGAGCAAGGCTCGCTGGCACCCTTCTTATTGAGAGGACAGCTCCGTCACCTCTTTTACGACGCTGCTTTTTTTCCCTTGCGTTTTTCTCTTCTTCCCACGTTCTCTCTCTTCACTGCCTTCGTCCCCGCTCTATTTCACTTCAGCCTTTCACTCTTGCTTCCTTCCAATGAGGACGGAGCTGCGGGAGAAAGGGCGTTATAGAGGATCGCTGTGGAGAGCTGCTGCTGTGCTTTGACATCTGAGCTCTGTGGAAAACGATCTCAATACAATTCTGAAAAACGCGACTCTCCGAACGCCAGCCGAACAAGTCTCCACAGCCGAAGCGCTGTGTCTCTTTCAGCTGGCGATAAACCTTTCCTCGATCCTTTGCGGACTTGTAAAACTGTTCCTGATCAGAATAAAAAACGCTCACGCTAATACACAAGCACCCGTGTCTCGCCAAAGCTGACAAATAAACAGACGGACAAGCCGCACTGCACGTGTGAACAGGGGAATGAGCGAGCGAGCGGGGATAGGGCGCCTCCTGCGCTTAAAAGCTTACAGCACCTGGTATTCCCAGGCGGTCTCCCATCCAAGTACTAACCAGGCCCATCCCTGTTTAGCTTCCGAGATCAGACGAGATCAGGCGTGCTCAAGGGGGTGTGGCCGTAAGCGAGAGCAAGGCTCGCTGGCACCCTTCTTATTGAGAGGACAGCTCCGTCACCTCTTTTACGACGCTGCTTTTTTCCCTTGCGTTTTTCTCTTCTTCCCACGTTCTCTCTCTTCACGGCCTTCGTCCCCGCTTTATTTCACTTCAGCCTTTCACTCTTGCTTCCTTCCAATGAGGACGGAGCTGCGGGAGAAAGGGCGCTATAGAGGATCGCTGTGGAGAGCTGCTGCTGTGCTTTGACATCTGAGCTCTGTGGAAAACGATCTCAATACAATTCTGAAAAACGCGACTCTCCGAACGCCAGCCGAACAAGTCTCCACAGCCGAAGCGCTGTGTCTCTTTTCAGCTGGCGATAAACCTTTCCTCGATCCTTTGCGGACTTGTAAAACTGTTCCTGATCAGAATAAAAAACGCTCACGCTAATACACAAGCACCCGTGTCTCGCCAAAGCTGACAAATAAACAGACGGACAAGCCGCACTGCACGTGTGAACAGGGGAATGAGCGAGCGAGCGGGGATAGGGCGCCTCCTGCGCTTAAAAGCTTACAGCACCTGGTATTCCCAGGCGGTCTCCCATCCAAGTACTAACCAGGCCCATCCCTGTTTAGCTTCCGAGATCAGACGAGATCAGGCGTGCTCAAGGGGGTGTGGCCATAAGCGAGAGCAAGGCTCGCTGGCACCCTTCTTATTGAGAGGACAGCTCCGTCACCTCTTTTACGACGCTGCTTTTTTTCCCTTGCGTTTTTCTCTTCTTCCCACGTTCTCTCTCTTCACTGCCTTCGTCCCCGCTCTATTTCACTTCAGCCTTTCACTCTTGCTTCCTTCCAATGAGGACGGAGCTGCGGGAGAAAGGGCGTTATAGAGGATCGCTGTGGAGAGCTGCTGCTGTGCTTTGACATCTGAGCTCTGTGGAAAACGATCTCAATACAATTCTGAAAAACGCGACTCTCCGAACGCCAGCCGAACAAGTCTCCACAGCCGAAGCGCTGTGTCTCTTTTCAGCTGGCGATAAACCTTTCCTCGATCCTTTGCGGACTTGTAAAACTGTTCCTGATCAGAATAAAAAACGCTCACGCTAATACACAAGCACCCGTGTCTCGCCAAAGCTGACAAATAAACAGACGGACAAGCCGCACTGCACGTGTGAACAGGGGAATGAGCGAGCGAGCGGGGATAGGGCGCCTCCTGCGCTTAAAAGCTTACAGCACCTGGTATTCCCAGGCGGTCTCCCATCCAAGTACTAACCAGGCCCATCCCTGTTTAGCTTCCGAGATCAGACAAGATCAGGCGTGCTCAAGGGGGTGTGGCCGTAAGCGAGAGCAAAGCTCGCTGGCACCCTTCTTATTGAGAGGACAGCTCCGTCACCTCTTTTACGACGCTGCTTTTTTTCCCTTGCGTTTTTCTCTTCTTCCCATGTTCTCTCTCTTCACTGCCTTCGTCCCCGCTCTATTTCACTTCAGCCTTTCACTCTTGCTTCCTTCCAATGAGGACGGAGCTGCGGGAGAAAGGGCGCTATAGAGGATCGCTGTGGAGAGCTGCTGCTGTGCTTTGACATCTGAGCTCTGTGGAAAACGATCTCAATACAATTCTGAAAAACGCGACTCTCCGAACGCCAGCCGAACAAGTCTCCACAGCCGAAGCGCTGTGTCTCTTTTCAGCTGGCGATAAACCTTTCCTCGATCCTTTGCGGACTTGTAAAACTGTTCCTGATCAGAATAAAAAACGCTCACGCTAGTACACAAGCACCCGTGTCTCGCCAAAGCTGACAAATAAACAGACGGACAAGCCGCACTGCACGTGTGAACAGGGGAATGAGCGAGCGAGCGGGGATAGGGCGCCTCCTGCGCTTAAAAGCTTACAGCACCTGGTATTCCCAGGAGGTCTCCCATCCAAGTACTAACCAGGCCCATCCCTGTTTAGCTTCCGAGATCAGACGAGATCAGGCGTGCTCAAGGGGGTGTGGCCGTAAGCGAGAGCAAGGCTCGCTGGCACCCTTCTTATTGAGAGGACAGCTCCGTCACCTCTTTTACGACGCTGCTTTTTTTCCCTTGCGTTTTTCTCTTCTTCCCACGTTCTCTCTCTTCACTGCCTTCGTCCCCGCTCTATTTCACTTCAGCCTTTCACTCTTGCTTCCTTCCAATGAGGACGGAGCTGCGGGAGAAAGGGCGCTATAGAGGATCGCTGTGGAGAGCTGCTGCTGTGCTTTGACATCTGAGCTCTGTGGAAAACGATCTCAATACAATTCTGA